>NC_138315.1:1875000-1902500 GCF_965601325.2 Salmo salar | reverse complement strand
CCTTATATTATTTTCAGAGGTAGACTGGCTCTGGCAGCCAAAATGGCCAAATACTCCATCTAAACGTGATTCTGAATTGTGATACGGTTTTAGATGTATTTTTATTAAACCTTTATTTAAGTAGGCAAGTCAGTTAAGAACAAATTCTTATTTACAATGACGGCCTACCCCGGCCAAACCCGGATGACGCAGGGTCAATTGTGCGCCGCCCTATGGGACTCCCAGTCTGTTGTGATACATCCTGGAATCGAACCAGGGTCTGTAGTGATGCCTCTAGATCGGAGATGCAGGGCCTTAGATCGGGAGCCCAAAGGACACAGAGTTTCTCAACCCAGAGGTGCAACATCACAAGACTTCCAGGAAAGCCAGACTAAAACGTAAAGCGCTTAACTTTCATATCACATTAAAATTATTTCACAAATGCAAAATATGCACTTACTGTACACTATTTTAACCGACTTTATCACAGTTGCAGCCGACAGTATTTTTCAGTGAAAACACGTTTCTAGCGGCCATCTTCCATTACACACAGGTTTTCGGAGCATGCTAGACAGTGACCACTTGTGCTAATTAGCTGTCTTCAGTCTGTCTTCTGTAAACACACACTGTAACATGGATATGTGGCTGTGTGTGAACACTAACCCTATAAAGGTGTATCAATTTAACCTTTTGTTTTTAGAAAATTATTTCTCACTGATAAGAAAGAGAAGTTCCTTATGGTTCCAAAACCATACCACAAGCGATGCGTGTTAATGTTCAGACCGAGCATATGGGCTCTTAACAAGACTCCACTCTACAGCAGACGCCTTTGTCCAATGACTCTTATGTGTAATGGAACTGAGTCATAATCAAGGGCTGTAAGGGCCCTACACAATTGTTTTGTTTCGGCCTGTCACATCTGCACTTAATTCCTTTGGTTGGACTTAATGAGGAACTTCAAACTGTTTAAACGTCAATTACAAAGGTGGCAGTGTGGTTTGTAGTTCTAGTAATCTGTCTGTATTGGTCATTGGGAAACATGGTGTGAGGTGGCTCTACTTCAAGGCAGATGAATTTCCAGAGGTGCAACAGTGCTAATCTGCAGCGTAAAGTGACTGTCACGCCAATCTACTGTTGGAGTGTGTGTGAGGTGTACAGTGATAGTGTTTTATGCCTGAAGGGTTTTAAGGATATGTGCTTAGTGTCAGTAATCAGGGCCATCAGAAGAAAACTAGGCTAAAATCATTTGGGATTTTCATGCTGTTTGAAATGTAATTGTATTGTAAATTGTATTTTAAAGTTTGTTATAGACTCGTGGAAGATTCGTCAAACGAGGACTAAAATAGATCAAATCTAAAGGACCCTGTTGCTTAGTCTGCATTTAAAAAAATATATATGTATTTTAAAGTGTTATGTGTCCACAGATAATCAGCAGGGGGAAAAATCCTATCTTAGACGTATTTTTATACTAGATATAAACCCGAAACTTCATGAAATACACAAATTCTCAGTGGATGCGAACTTGGTCCATGCAGACTGCCTGTGTTATAGCAGTGTAAAGATGCAGCCGGGAAAGGAAGCGTAATCCCACTTGGCACAGACGTTCAACGTCTAGTTTTAATTTATATTTGGTTGAGTTGTAAACTAACATGAATTAATCGTAAAGTCTACAAAATTCACCATGTCATTGGATTTAGGTTAAAAGTTGGGTGGAAAGAATGAAACAATTCCCTCACGTTGATGAACTTTTGCAAATCCAATCAGTTTTCCATGTTAATTCAACATCATCACATTTCATTTTTTGGTTGAAATGACTTAGAAGCAATGTTTTTTTCAACCAGTAGTATTTGTGTTTTGTTTTATGGAGAGACCTTGAGCTGTAGCCTTGGATTTGGCGCCAAGGCCGACTGCTCTGTGTCACAAACACCCTCATGTCAAAGATGCAACAGCATCCTGGAGGAAATATTGACTGCCGCTATGAAATCGACAAGTGATGAAAGTCACCTAGAGCTTGTCAATTAGGTAGCCGGGGCCTGGACCTTATAACTTAATAGGCAGTTTCCCCTTTCAGGGTCTGCCAGGCTTTTATAGCACAGGTTATTAAAAAAAACTGGTTTAATGTCCCCCTATAACAACATTTTAAATTAAGACCTACTGCATAAAGCCGTGTGGCTACTTGGCAATCATGGCAGACTGTTTTGTAAAGTGGCGTTTTGCCTAAATTGGGAGGTAGGTTTCCGATCAAAGCGCCGCCACAACACGTTATATTTTACAGTGAAGGCTGCAGCAGAAGCAAACTCCTTTGTTGGTGACTCTTTCTTTCGTCCGCGCGTGATTGGTTGGGGGAATGGCTGGCTCACTGAGAAACTCTTGAAGGCTCACGTTATTGGGATTAAGTAGGCCATGTTAATATTATTTCACACCTTTATCTCCTCCCACTGTGCAAAAACTGCTTAAATCAACGTTGTTTCCTCGTTATTTCAGCAATAAAAAAATACAATGTTGAAACAACATAGGGAACTGTTTGCATTTGAAAGTCATCAACGTAAGGGAATTGTCATTTTTTTTCACCCAACTTTTAACCTAAATCCAATGACATGCTGAAATGTTTTGTTGATTTCATGTTGAATTCACATTAGTTGACAACTCAACCAAAAGTAAATCAAAATTAGACGTTGAAATCAAAGGAGGCTGGTGTGAGGAGCTATAGGGGTACAGGCTCATTTTAATGTCTGGAATGGAATCAATGGAATGCTACCAAAAACATGAAAACAACGTGTTTCACTCAGTTCCATTTATTCTATTCCTGTAGCTTCTCCCTCCAGCCTCTGGTTGAAATGTCTGTACCCAGTGGGTTCTTTGTCTATAAAAAATAATCTGAGCTGCATGCGATTGAACAAGTCACAGGAAACATGCGCTGCATTCATTCATATGGACAGAATATTGTGTATATATAGCCTACAGGAATTGGGTGCTGGATCCTTGTATATAGTAAATCAAAGAACAGAAATGGGACAGCACTCCGGATAAAAAAAACTGTGGCCCTCTTACTTTATGGAGACAACAGACTTTTTGAAGAAATTAGAGACTTGTTCAATGGACTCGAATGACTTGTGCGCTATGGATGTCTCTAGCAATTTTTGTGAATATTCCTCATCAAGAGGGTTTAGATGCGATGAAACATTATTTGAATCAAAGAACAGAACTGGTTCCCCCCACTGACTTACTGCTGAGCTTGACTAATGAAATATTGACTAAGAATTATTTTAAGTTTGAAGACAGTTGCACCTAATTATGCTAATTTGTTTGTGGGGAAATTTGAGTTGGACTTTGTAAACTATAGTAATCCCTATTCTAAGTTTATCAAAGTGTTTATGAGATATATTGTTTACATATTTTTTTTATTTGTTATGCCATGATCAGAGGGAACTCTCCTAATAATTCCCATTTGGGTGGGAGGATAAAGGTCCGAGGTAGAATAACATGTAACACAAAATATGTTGTATATCTCCTTAAGCGTTTTTGTAACTTTTATTATGTGGGTAAGACCAAACGTGAATTTAGGATATGTGAGCATAAGAGCGTCATTTGCAACCATGATGAAAAATCACCTGTTGCCAGGCATTTCAATAGCTATAATCATGAACTAAGTTCATACGTAATATGGGCATTGAGTTGGTGAAGGCGCCACGTAGAGGAGGCGATAGGGATAAATTACTTCTCCAAAGAAAGGCATAATGGATACACTGCTTGGGCCCCAGCAGGCCTTAATGAGGAATGTTATTATAATTTTTTTGTAGTAGGTTATAAATAGGCCAAACTTTTAGGTAATAACGTCATGTATTGTTTGTTGATATATCTTTATTTGATTTTCATGTTTCCCCCACAGCTCCCTCTGCTGGGATCTCTTGATTGGGCCAATACTGACTGTGAATTTATAATTATGCCCATCTGTGTGGTGTTGTCGTTGTGACATTGACTGCCAATGGCTCATCCCCGAATTGTTTATGTGGCAATAGAATAAGTCAATTTACCATAGTGCTGTCCTATTTCTGTTCGATGGTTAAAGGCCAACATTTGGTCGTTTAAATTAAAAAACAGTCTTTGTAACATCTCTAGCTATAGAAATTGAAACATAGTGATTTATTTTAGTGTGCGCAGAACGGCTGACTGGGGAACTCGTTTAATCCCACCTATAGGTCTACTACAGTTTCTTCGGAAAGTATTCAGACCCCTTGACTTTTCCACATTTTGTTACATTACAGCCTTATTCTAAAATGGATTAAATGAATAAATGTCCAAGGGCAATCTACACACAATACCCCATAATGACAAAGCAAAAAAACAGGTTTTTAGAAATGTTTGAAACAGAAATACCTTATTTACATAAGTATTCAGACCCTTTGCTATGAGACTCAAAATTGAGCTCAGGTGCATCCTGTTTCCATTGATCATCCTTGAGATGTTTCTACAACTTGTTTGGAGTCCTCCTGTGTTAAATTCAATTGATTGGACATGATTTGGAAAGGCACACACCTGTCTCTATAAGAGCAAAAACCAAGCCATGAGGTCAAAGGAGTTGTCCATAGAGCACGAGATCGGATTGTGTCAAGGCACAGATCTGGGGAAGGGTACCAAAAAATGTCTGCAGCATTGAAGGTCCCCAAGAACACAGTGGCCTCCATCATTCTTAAATGGAAGAATTTTGGAACCACCAAGACTCTTCCTAGAGCTGGCCGCCTGGACAAACTGAGCAATCAGGGTAGAAGGGCCTTGGTCAGGGAGGTGACCAAGAAGCCGATGGTCACTCTGACAGAGCTCCAGTTCCTCTGTGGAGATGGGAGAAACCTCTAGAAGGACAACCATCTCTCCAGCACTCCACCAATCAAGCCTTTATGGTAGAGTGGCCAGACGGAAGCCACTCCTCAGTAAAAGGCACATGACACCCCCTTGGAGTTTGCCAAAAGGCACCTAATGACTCTCAGACCATGAGAAACATGATTCTCTGGTATGATGAAACTCAGTGAACTCTTTGGCCAGAATGCCAAGTGTCACGTCTGGAGGAAACCTGGCACCATCCTTACAGTGAAGCATGGTGGTGGCAGCATCATTCTGTGGGGAAGTTTTTCAGTGCTAGAGCACTCAGGAACTCAAATTGGGGAGAAGGTTCACCTTCCAAGAGGACAATGACCCAAAGCACACAACCAAGACAATGAAGGAGTGGCTTCGGGACAAGATTCTGAATGTTCTTGAGTGGCCTGGACTTGAACCCGATCGAACATCTCTGGAGAGACCTGAAAATAGGTGTACAGCAACGAACCTCATACAACCTGACAGAGCTTGAGAGGATCTGCAGAGAGGAATAAGAGAAACTCTTCAAATACAGGCGTGCCAGGCTTGTAGTGTCATACCCAAGAAGACTTGTGGCTGTAATCGCTGCCAAAGGTTCTTCAACAAAGTACTGAGTAAAGGGTCTGAATGTGATATTTCAGTTTTTTTTAAAATTTGTAATAGATAATGGGGGAAAAACTATTTAATCAATTTTAGTTCAGTTGATTTTAGTTCAGTTCAGATCCTATTCTATGGATTCGGCATGACTGGGCATACAGGTATGCATCAGTTGGTCACAGACGCCTTAAAAAACGTAGGGGTGTCGATCAGAAAACCAGTCAGTATCCGGTGTTACCATTTGCCTCATGCAGTGCAAAACAAATCCTTCCTATAGGGTTGATCATGCTGTTTATTGTGGCCTGAGGAATGTTGTCCCACTCATCTTCAATGACTGCGAAGTTTCTGGATATTGGCTGGAACTGGAACACGCTGTCCTTACACGTTGATCCAGAGCATAACATGCCTGGTGATTATGCAGGCCATGGAAGAACTGGGACATTTTCAGCTTCCAGGAATTGTGTACAGATCCTTGCGACATGGGGACGTGCATTATCATGCTGAAACATGAGGTAATTGCAGCGGCTGAATGGCACAACAACGGGCCTCAGGATCTCGTCACTGTATCTCTGTGCATTTAAATTGATATTGATAAAATGCAATTGTGTTCGTTGTCCTTAGCTTATGTCTGCCCATATCATAACCCCACCACCACCATGGGGCACTGTTTACAATGTTGACATCAGCAAGCTGCTCATCCACACCATGCCATACACGCTGTCTGCCATCTGCCCGGTACAGTTGAACCGTAAAGAGCGCACTTCTCCAGTGACCGTTGAAGGTGAGCATTTGCCCACTGAAGTTGGTTGCAACACCAAACTGCAGTCAGGTCAAGACTCTGTTGAGGACAACAAGCATGCAGATGTGCTTCTTTGAGACGTTTTCTGACAGTTTGTGCATAAGTTCTTCGTTTGTCTGGTCTCAGACGATCCTGCAGGTGGAGAATTCTAATTTGGAGGTCCTGGGGTGGCATGGTTACTCTTGGTCTGTGGCTGTGAGATCGGTTGTACGTACTGCCAATTTCTATTCAACGACGTTGGAGGTGGCTTATGGTAGAGAAATAAACATTTCATTCTCTGGCAACAGCTCTGGTGGACATTCCTGCAGTCAGCATTCCAATTGCACGCTCCCTCAATTTAAGACATCTGTGGCATGGTGTTGTGTGTCAACTGCACATTTTAGAGTGACTAAGTGCTCACTAATGGGGATGTGAACACATTTGTGCACAACATTTGAGAGTAATACGCTTTTTGTGCGTATGGAAAATCTCTGGGATCTTTTATTTCAGCTGATGAAACAGGGGACCAACACTTTTACATGTGAAGTAAAAAATAAATGTCAGTGTAGTTTCTACAATGTTGACAGGATTAATAAAGCAGGGTTGGGTGGATTACTTGACAAATCTAATCCGTAAACCTACTAATAGCAAAAAAAACTATGTTACAAATAAAGTTAAGTAGAAGAAACTAGGGATGCGTGATATAGCGGTGAACATATTGGAATCGGACGATATTAGCTAAAAATGCCGGCATTGGCCCGATGTCTAGTTTAACGCCGATGTGCAAAACCGATGTCAAAGCTGACGTGCACACCTATATAACGTAGGTAGATGACCTAATGATGCCACGCAAAATGTTTGCGCTACACGTGCAACACAGAATTCCTAACCTAGCCCACATTGTCTGCTGTGTGGATCGAGCAGTCAACAAGTCAGGCAGTAATTTGAAAGAGTAAGAAAATTTCAGCGAGATAACTCAAAGGTGAAATCCATTAAAGCCAAGATAATGGAATTCGTTGCCCTTGACAATCAACCGTTCTCTGTCGTGGGTGATGTTGGCTGTCGCCGACTGGCCGAGCACCGGTACACACTACCAAGTGCACTATTTTCCAGATGTTGCCCTACCGGAGTTACACAGTAATAGCGTCACTGCTATTAGCTTCATAACATGCCCAACTATGGAATGCCGTTTGGGTATTTGCGTGTCAAAGAAGATGCAGTAGCACTGTCTAAGCTGTACAAAAAGTCTGCAAACACCGGCCACGAGCGATGTGTTTACAATACCGCGTTGGTAATAAAGCATAATTTGTTTGACCGCAACTTCTGGGGTAGCTAGCTTTAACTTGTTACCTAGCTTGCACCAATACAATGACCAGTAGAAACTGCAGTCATTTTCGTTATTCTTAGCAATGATTTAGGAATCCTCTGAGTCGTACTACACCGACTCTGACGCTCGTTGGATGTGGCAGGGCCTGCAGACCATTACAGACTACAAAGGGAAGCACAGCCAAGAGTTGCCCAGTGACACGAGCCTACCAAACGACCTAAACTACTTCTATGCTCACTTCAAGGCAAATAACACTGAAACATGCATGAGGGTGTGTTCTCAGCCCCCTCCTGTAGTCCCTGTTCACTCATGACTGCACGACTCCAACACCATCATTAAATTTGCCATTAATTAACACAACAGTGGTAGGCCTGATCACCGACAACGAGACAGCCTATAGGGAGGTGGTCAGAGACCTGGCCATGTGGTGCCAGGACAACAGCCTTTCCCTCAACGTGTCCAAGACGAAGGAGATGATTGTGGACTACAGGAAGAAGAGGACCGAGCACACCCCCATTCAGCCCTGCCAAGTTCCTTGGTGTCCACATCACCAACCAATTAACATGGTCCAAGTACACCATGACAGTCGTAAAGCGGTCACAACAAAACCTATTTCCCCTCAGGAGACTGAAAAGATTTGGCATGGGTCCTCAGATCCTCAAAATGTTCTACAGCTGCACCATTGAGAGCATCCTGACAGGTTGCATCCGACCGCAAGGCACTACAGAGGGTAGTGCGAACGGCCCAGTACATCGATGGGGCCAAGCTTCCTGCCATACCAGTCTGTTCAACCTCTCTTTCGTTTGGTCTGAGATCCCTAAAGATTGGAAAGCTGCCGCGGTCATCCCCCTCTTCAAAGGGGGTGACACTCTAGACCCAAACTGTTACAGACCTATATCCATCCTGCCCTGCCTTTCTAAAGTCTTTGAAAGCCAAGTTAACCTCTATGGGCTAGGTGGGACGCAAGCGTCCCACCCGTGGTGCACTCCATCAACAGCAGGTGCATTTCAAGAGCGGCAAATTTGAATCCAAATAAATGTCAAAATTCAAATTTTTCAAACATACAACTATTTTACAACCTTTGAAAGATAAACATCTCCTTAATCTAACCACGTTTTACGATTTCAAAAAGGTTTTACGGCGAAAGCATCAATTTAGAGTATGTTAGGACAGTACATTTACAAGAGTTGTGTGTAATGTTTTGTCAAGTCAAAGACAGGGTCACCAAAACCATAAAACCAGCTAAAATGATGCACTAACCTTTTACAATCTCCATCAGATGACACTCCTAGGACATTATGTTAGACAATGCATGCATTTTTAGTTCTATCAAGTTCATATTTATATCCAAAAACAGCGTTTTACTGTGGCGTTGATGTTCAGGAAATCGTTTCCCTCCAATAACCGGCATTCAAGTCAGCACCACAAATTAAATAATTAAAATTAGAAAACATTGGTAAAATATTATATTGTCATTTAAAGAATTATAGATTTACATCTCTTGAACGCAATCAACTTGCCAGATTTAAAAATAACCTTACTGGGAAATCACACTTTGCAATAATCTGAGCACTGCGCCCAGAAAAATACGCGTTGCGATACAGACTAGCCGCCATGTTGGGGAGATCTAAAATCGAAAATACTATGTAAATAATCCATTACCTTTGATTCTCTTCATCAGATGTCACTTCCAGGTATCACAGGTCCATAACGAATGTAGTTTTGTTCAAAAAAGCTCATCATTTATGTCCAAAAATCTCCGTCTTGTTAGCACATGATCTAAGCCCGCCGGACTTCACTTCATGAACGAGGGGAAAAAATATATTTACGTTCGTTCAAACATGTCAAACGTTGTATAGCATAAATCATTAGGGCCTTTTTTAACCAGAACATGAATAATATTCAAGGTGGACGAATGCATTCTCTTTTGTAACGTATTGGAACGAGGGTACCCAACATGAACTCGCGCGCCAGGTGTCTAATGGGCCATCATCGTTCCATGGCTCTTGTTCGGTCAGATCTCCCTCCAGAAGACTCAAAACACTTTGTAAAGGCTGGTGACATCTAGTGGAAGCAATAGGAAGTGCCAAAATATTCCTCAGCCCCTGTGTTTTTCAATGGCATAGGTTTAAAGGTAATACAACACATCAGGTATCCACTTCCTGTCAGAATCTGTCTCAGGGTTTTGCCTGCCAAATGAGTTCTGTTATACTCACAGACACCATTCAAACAGTTTTAGAAACTTTAGGGTGTTTTCTATCCATATATAATAAGTATATGCATATTCTAGTTACTGGGTAGGATTAGTAACCAGATTAAATCGGGTACATTTTTTTATCCAGCCGTGCAAATACTGCCCCCTAGCCCTAACAGGTTAATAAACAGATCACTGACCATTTCGAATCCCACCATACCTTCTCCGCTGTGCAATCCGGTTTCCAAGCTGGTCACGGGTGCACCTCTGCCACGCTCAAGGTACTAAACGATATCATAACCGCCATTGATAAAGGACAGTACTGTGCAGCCGTCTTCATCGACCTGGCTAAGGCTTTCGACTCTGTTAATCACCGTATTCTTATCGGCAGACTCAATAGCCTAGGTTTCTCAAATGACTGCCTCGCCTGGTTCACCAACTACTTCGCAGACAGAGTTCAGTGCATAAAATCGGAGGGCCTGTTGTCCAGACCTCTGGCAGTCTATGGGGGTACCACAGGGTTCAATTCTCGGGCCGACTCTTTTCTCTGTATATATCAACGATGTCACTCTTGCTGCGGGTGATTCCCTGATCTGGCCCTTCTTTGGAAACTATGTTAACTAACCTCCAAATGAGCTTCAATGCCATACAACACTCCTTCTGTGGCCTCCAACTGCTGTTAAACGCTAGCAAAACCAAATGCATGCTTTTCAACCAATTGCTGCCTGCACCCGCCCGACTAGCATCACTACTCTGGAAGGTTCTGACCTAGAATACGTGGACAACTACAAATACCTAGGTGTCTGGCTAGACTGTAAACTCTCCTTCCAGACTCATATCAAACACCTCCAATCCAAAATCAAATCTAGAATCGGCTTTCTATTTCGCAACAAAGCCTCCTTCACTCACGCCGCCAAATTTACCCTAGTAAAATTGACTATCCTACCGATCCTCGACTTCTGCTATGTCATGTACAAAATAGCTTCCAATACTCTACTCAGCAAACTGGATGCAGTCTATCACAGTGCCATCCGTTTTGTTACCAAAGCGCCTTATACCACCCACCACTGCGACCTGTATGCTCTGCTGCCAGTGATTGGAACGAATTGCAATAATCGCTGAAGCTGGAGACTTACATTTCCCTCACTAACTTTAAACATAAGCTATGTGAGCAGCTAACCGATCGCTGCAGCTGTACATAGTCCATCTGTAAATAGCCCACCCAATCTTCCTACCTCATCCCCATATTGTTTTTATTTACTTTGCTGCTCTTTTGCACACCAGTATCACTACTTACACACCATCATCTGCTCATCTATCACTCCAGTGTTAATCTGCTAAATTGTAATTACTTTGCTCCTCTATGGCCTATTTATTGCCATATCTCATGCCATTTGCACACACTGTATATAGACCAATTTGTTTTCTATTGTGTTATTGACTGTACGCATGTTTATTTCATGTGTAACTCTGTGTTGTTGTTTCTGTCGCACTGCTTTGCTTTATCTTGGCCAGGTCGCAGTTGTAAATGAGAACTTGTTCTCAACTAGCTTACCTGGTTAAATAAAGGTGAAATAAAAAAATAAAACAAATAAATCCAGGACCTCTATACCAGGCAATGTCAGAGGAAGGCCCTAAAAATCGTCAAAGACTCCAGCCACCCTAGTCATAGACTGTTCTCTCTGCTACCACACGGCAAGCGGTACCGAAGCGCCAAGACTAGGTCCAAGAGGCTTCTATACAGCTTCTACCCCCAAGCCATAAGACTCCTGAACATCAAGTCAAATTGCTACCAAAACTATTCACATATCCCCCCCTCTCCACACCGCTGCAACTCTCTGTTGTCATCCATGCATTGTCACGCCAATTAACTCTACCTACATGTACATACTACCTCAACTAACCGGTGCCCCCACACATTAACTCTGTACCGGGACCCCCTGTATATATTATTTTTTTACTGCTCCTAATTAATGACTTGTTACTTTTATCTCTTATTCTTATCCATATTTTTTGAAACTGCGCTGTCGGTTAGGGGCTCGTAAGTAAGCATTTCACTGTAAGGTCTACACCTGTTGTATTCGGCGCATGTGACTAATACGATTTGATTTGAGTATCTATTAGCTTGGTTGCCACTTGTTGTTCACCATTTGAAATTGAACCTCAGTTCATGAAAATAAATAACTAGCCAGCTACTTAACCCTGTTGCCCAAAGCTAACGTTATAAGCAGCCAGCTAGCTTCATCTGGCTAGTGAAGCTCGACCGGACCCGGGTTATGTGTTGTGACGCTAGCCACAATAAGGATTAGGCACAATAGTGGAATTTGCGGTTTGCCTTCAAAATAAAAGTATATAATTGACAGTGATGCAAATGAATACAAATAGTAGAATTATGCCAAACTTTTATTTTGAAGGCTAACCGCAAAGTCCACTGTCGTGGCTAATCCTTATTGTGGCTAGCTTCACGTAGATGGGTCCGACCACCATTAATCAAATAATAACTGTCTTATAAATTAGGGTTATTTTAGATGACACCTAGCTATATAGTTTGCTAGCTAACTATAGCTACTGAAACAGATTGTCGTTTTGCTATGTTTTTGGGGAAGAACATTGTTTGCATCCATGAGCTAGCTATCTTTTTTTTATGACAAGCACTGTAGGTGCACAAGACAACTTTACCAGCATCATAGCATACATATCGATGAATCATTGTGACATTTGAAATACAAGTGGTAGTGTAATAACTAAATATAACATTTATGAACGCATTAAATTATGTGACGTGCAGTCATATTCAGGTCCTGATTGGTCAACAAGCTTATTTGACACGTCAAATAGTGTTAAATAGTATATTTTTTGACACACAAAGACCCAAACGTTGTTCCATAGAAATACTGGTTGAGAATGAAATGACTGAACAAATGAACAACAAAATAGTACACTAAGTAAGCGAAAGAAATAGGTTTTGATTATGTTTTACTGGTAATGGGGACATGTGTAAATGCCACCAAAATGTATTTGTGTGTGACCTTTTATTTAACTAGGCAAGTCAGTTAAGAACACATTTTTATTTACAATGACGGCCTACCCCGGATGAGGCTGGGCCAATTGTGCGCCGCCCTGTGGGACTCCCAATCACGGCCGGATGTGATACAGCCTGGATTTGAACCAAGGACTGTAGTGACGCCTCTTGCACTGAGATACAGTGCCTTAGACGGCTGCGTCCGCGTGTGTGTTAACTATTTAACTATACTAGAATGCGTAAAAGGCCGCTAAAATGTAAAATATCTGTATCGGTTTTTTTGGGCAAGGAAAATAATGTCATATGGGTGCATCACTGGAATAAACAATAAAATCAAAAGAAAAGTTGACATCCTCTATTGTTGTTGCTTTATCTGAGGACCACTGTGTATTTTTTACTAACTTGTTGCCCATAGCACAGGGTAATACTGAATGCATCATTAAATTTATACTGAATAAATCATTGAAATAAAAAATTAAACACTGTCTTACCTCTGAAGTTGCTACAGATTTTAATGAGTGTACTAACAATACACCATCCCCCATTCTGCTTTCCTCCAGTTATGATTTTGTCTAACTTTAATAGCAAATTAAAGCCAACCATTGATGCTGTAGCTCCAGTAAGGTTGAAAAAGGCCACATCCAAACGGATGAGTGTCTGGTCTAAGAGAAATTGCAGAAAGGCAAAGCGGAAGTGGATAATAGTCAAAGTTTCCAGTCCATTATGATATTCTGAGAGAGCAACTTGGTGTATATATAACAACGCAAATAGAAATGCCAGATCAGCTCATTTTTGTAATTTGATCACTAATAATCAGAATAATTTACGAGTGCTCTTCTTGACCATTGATGGCCTGATAAATCCTACCCCTTGCAAACCTATGTGAACTTTCCACCACATCTAAATGTGATGAGTTTGCGGCATATTTCAGAGATAAAATAGCAAACATTAGGCTGGGTATCAGTGAAGCAAGACCTGATAAGGAGTTTGATATGTGCCCTAGCCTACCACGCAAAGGCACTGGATTTATTTTCACTGGTTGACACAGACATGCTCAGGAAAGTGATAGAACTTGAGCCTTCTACCTGCCTTCTCCATCCTATCCCCAACTCCTTAAACAGTTTTTAATTGCTTATCTGAAGACGTGCATGCTATTGTTAAGCACTCCCTGTTCACAGGCACTTTCCCTACTGCACTAAAAACTTATTTGGTGAAACCCCTTCTGAAGATAAGTGATTTAGATTCTTCAGCTGTTTTCGGGCCAATCTCCAACCTTCCATTCTTAAGCAAAAGTCTGGAGGAATTAGTTTTCAAACCGCTAAATGACTTTAAGTGCAAACTATGCTTTTGGAATATTCCAATCTGGTTTTCTTGCCAACTACATCAGAGACAGCCTTAGTTAAAGTGGTAAATGATCTTAAAACCAACACAGATGCCAAACAGTTCTCAGTCCTTGTACTGTTGGATTTAAGTGCTGTTTGACACTGTTGACCATGATGTCCTTCTGGACAGACCGGAGAGGTGGTTAGCCTTTGGTCCAGTTCTAAATTGGTTTAGGATCTATTTAACCGGTCAATAGTTTTTTTGTTTTTTTTGGTGAACATAACTCAGAGAAAATGGATACACATGGTGTTCCATAAGGTTCAATTTTGGGTCCGGTACTGTTCAGTTTATATATGTTACCCCTTGGCAGCATTATTAGAAAGCACAGCATTGATTTTCAGTGCTACACAACTTGACATTTCTGTGTCGCCATAGGGTTTTAGCTCTACTGATACATTATTAGACTTTATTAGTGATTTAAATACTTGGAAGGCTCACTACTTCCTCCAGCTGAATCAAGACAAGACTGAGGTACTTATTATTGGAGCCAAAGTACAGAGATAGAATCTGGCCGCACATTTGAATTCCCAGGCAATACAGATAAAACACCAGGTAAAAAAATCGAGGTGGCATTTTTAGATTCTGAACTCAAAATAGCTTTTTACCACCTGAGGAACATTGCCAAGGTATGGCCGTTTCTTATCTCAGGACGATACAGAGCGACTCATCCATGCATTTATTACAAGCAGTCTTGACTACTGTTGTCCTCCTGTCTGGTCTACCCAAGAAAGCCATTGGTCAACTTCAAAACATACAGGATGCTGCAGCACGGGTACTGACCAAGACCAGACGGAGACCACACAGACTTCTTGGGTATGATGTTACAAGCTTGGCACGCCTGTATTTGGGGAGTTTCTCCAATTCTTCTCTGCAGATCCTCTCAAGCTCCATCAGGTTGGATGGGGAGCGTCGCTGCACAGCTATTTTCAGGTCTCCCCAGAGATGTTCGATCGGGTTCAAGTCCGGGCTCTAGCTGGTCCACTCAAGGACATTCCGAAACTTGTCCCGAAGCCACTCATGCATCTGTCTTGGCTGTGTGCTTAGGGTCGTTGTCCTGTTGGAAGGTGAGCCTTCGCCCCAGTCTGAGGTACTGAGTGCTCTGGAGCAGGTTTTCATCAAGGATCTCTCTGTACTTTGATCCGTTCATCTTTCCCTCAATCCTGACTAGTCTGTCTCCAAGTCCCTGCCGCTGAAAAACATTCCCTCAGCATGATGCTGCCACCAGCATGCTTCACAGTAGAGATGGTATTGGCCAGGTGATGAGCGGTGCCTGGCTTCCTCCAGACGTGACGCTTGGCATTCAGGCCAAAGAGTTTAATCTTGGTTTCATCGGACCAGAGACTCTTGTTTCTCATGATCTGAGAGTCCTTTAGGTGCCTTTTGGCAAACTCCAAGCAGGCTGTCATGTGCCTTTTACTGAGGAGTGGCTTCCGTCTGGTCACTCTACCATAATGGCCTGATTGTTGGAGCGCTGCAAAGATGGTTGTCCTTCTGGAAGTTTCTCCCATCTCCACAGAGGAATTCTGGAGCGCTGTCAAAGTGACCGTCGGGTTCTTGGTCACATCCCTGACCAAGGCCCTTCTCCCCAGATTGCTCAGTTTGGCCGGGCAGCCAGCTCTAGGAGGAAACAAACATCTATTTAAGAATGATGGAGGCCACTGTTCTTTGGGACTTTTCAATGCTGCAGATGTTTTTGTTACCCTTCCCAAGATCTGTTCCTCGGCACAATCCTGTCTCGGAGCTCTATGAACAATTCTTTTGACCTCATGGTTTTTTTTTTTTGTCTAACATGCACTGTCAACGGTGGGACCTTACATAGACCGGTATGTGCCTTTCCAAAACATGTCCAATCAATTGAATTTACCACAGATGGACTCCAATCAAGTTGTAAAAACATCTCAAGGATTGTCAATGGAAACAGAATGCACCTGAGCTCAATTTTGAGTCTCATAGCAAAGGGTCGGAATATTTATGAAAATAAGGTATTTCTGTTTTCAATTTTGCGTAAATGTGTAAAAAAAATTGTTAGATTTGTCATTTAGGGTATTGTGTGAAGATTGATGAAGAAAAACATTTATTTAATCAATTTTAGAATAAGGCTGTAACGTAACAAAATATGGATCCTAAATACTTAACGAATGCACTGTACTAGTATTGACATTTTCTGAACTAAATATCCCATATTACATGGAGAGTATGTCTTCTTGCATTTCTTTGTAACTATACAAAGGTGAAGGTGTCTTTCACAAAGTTGTAAGTAAATCCTCCCATTCATGTGGTGACTGGCAGCATAGGGCCAGCCTCTGCATCCCATAGAAAAACAAATGAGCGCTGAGTGACACCTAATTTTCTCATTGATTGGTACTGGTAGCCAGCCAGGCAGAGGTAAATGTGGCCATAATCCAATAGGGCAAGAAAACACTAACAACCTGAGTCGCTCTGGAACCATGATTGGGATAGCCGTGGTCAGGTTCTTTAGGGCACGCCTTAACAAAACGTTTACAAACAGTTTGCAACGGAAAAGGAAAACAAGTGTTCCTTATTGGACAAGCTCCCTGTTTGAGACGTTTCTTCTGTTTCGTGCCTACTGAACCCGACCCAGTGTTGGAAAGCAGGAAGCCAAGAAAAACTTAAGTCACACATGCTCGGCCCTATTTCTTACTGTATCCTAATGTTTTTAACCCTATTTCATCTGTTTAGCCTACTGCTTTAATGCCCGCCCGGGGCCTGGTGAGACCAAATAATCATTTTTAAAAGCCGATCGCCCTCGTTTTTCCCCCTTGTAAAATACATTAGACGTTGAAGCCTAACTCAAGCGGGAGATCATTTATTTTGTATATTCGGATTTAACAGTAGTGCCCCGACAACATGGAGTGAAACGGCAACATCTGTGTTTGTGTGCACATGTGCTCAGAAATACTTTTTCTTCCTCTTACTTCTTTTCAAGCCAGTACATCAATAAATCGCTCTATAACCTGTTGTTGACCCAACTTAAGCTGGCCTTTTGAAATGCGTTACAGAGCATTAAGTTAGCATATGTTGCAGTTGGATAACAAGGCTCTCGTAGAACAGGGCTTGGGTGACAAGCGGAGTAAATTGTGCTGTGGATGGGATGGCAAGAGGGAGACCGAGCAGAGATGGAGGCCTGCACTTGTCCCAAGGCACGCACACACACACACACACTGTGGAGGATCCCATACAGCTAGCTGATAGATCTGTAGCTGATGGATCTGTTACCCTGGGTCCCCACAGACACAAAAAAACAACCAGCTCCCCAAAATAAGTGCCTGGACTCTGGGAACAAGGGCCTTTGATCCACGGCAACATTCTTGGCCGAGGAGCAGGGGCTTCCTTGCGTCTTCAGAGCCCGAGCATATGGGATTGCATCTGTACAAACAGGGCCGCAGTGGAATGTGGAACAATGCAACAAAATAATCTTGTTCTGGAGAAGAACGTTGGGGGGTGGGGGGGCCTAACAGGGCCGTTTGTGTGGTTTAGAGATTGAGCGTGGTAGTAGGATGGGAATGATCAATGTTGGCTAATATGCACAGTGTTTTTAATAATAACAAGAAAGTGGGAGATTTGTGTGTTTGGCTTAAAATTACATGTGGTGAGCCAGTGGAAGTGGCGTGATGAAATTGGTGTGATGAAATCTCCTGTAAAACAATAAACCTTTTTGGATTAGCCAAGAGTATAGGCCTATAGCAGGGTTTTTAACATGGAACATGTTTGCTATCTTAGCTAACACTGCATTGTGTGTACTTATTGCTAAATGTACCTTTGAGTCCATTGTTTGGTTGGATAATAGCCTTTTTTCCCAAGGCCTGTTTTTCTCATGTCAGTCACTGAGAGTCACTCAATTAGCTGATGTTAGCTAACATTTTTTTGTTGTTGTTGTAAATTTGTAGTAATCATGGTCAAATAATTGACCGGGGGGGGGGGAATTGATTTTGTTAGTCACTCTCATTCAGATATCATATTCAAAACTGCAAACATTTCTCTGCCCCGTGGCAAAATGAGTAGAATTTACGGCAGCGCTATTTGGACAAAATATCAAATTGCTAATTTTTGCGATTGCGGTTATGAATTGCGATTTTCAAACACTTGGGTGAAAACTTGGCAATTCAATCAGACATGGTTAAAACAAGTGTCAGGTTAGAGAACATCTCTTTTTAAAATGATAATATGAATACATACTGTGCTAACTGAATTAAAAACCAAATGAAAAAACTATTTTCCAACATTGATAATATGTAGGATTATTACACACCTACATATAAACAAACATACATTTTTAACATGATCATCAAAATATAGTGTGCTATAAGCGCAGTGCTTATTCATTCATTCATTAATGAATAAGATAATAAGTTCCTATTTCACCATTATGAGTTGTTAAATAGCATAAGTTATTTATTTATTCAGGCAGCCATAGGCTGCAGATGGAATAGGATGTTTATGATTGTAATTATTTTAAGTCAAAGTGCCTTAACATGTAAAACGTAGCCTACCGATTGTAAGGTGCAGCCTGTGTCCAAAACATTGAAGTCTGGTCCAGTTATTTAACGCAACATGTTTCTACCTTCATTTTGTTATACAGTGTTGGGATGGAGACTTGGGAGAGCTATGTGCGAGACGGAATCTTGTATCTCCTGTCCAGCTTGTTTATCATCATCTTCAAGCAGTCTTTGCTGACTCTGTAAATAGGAATTATGTCTTTGGCTCAGTGATTTCTATGTGTCTGTAGGGTGTTACACTTAAACGCATTGGCAATCAATGCCTGTTTAACGTAGGTGCCTGGTTGCAGAGTATGTGAGCAGAGCTGGAATGGAGTTTGGCCAATTTGCCTGGAGCGCGCGCAAGTTTTCCAAAGGGTGGAGCGTCGGCCTTCTCGCCCGCACCAATTTTGCTCCAGTAGTGCTCACTTCCCGAGCTCAGGGCATGCCCGGCCCATCATGCATTTGTAGTCTACTTTAGTGCTGCTATAGCCCCTTGCTTTAGCTACAGTCATGGAGTTCGCTAAATATTTTCATAAAGAAACTGATAAAACACAGCTTCAAAATCAAAGTGACTTACAAAGATGAGGAGGAGCAAGAGTGAGGTGACATGGTGTCCACAACCAAAGAATCATTGTGGAATCTGAAAAGACACATGTCCCAAAAGCATGATTGTGTACTTACTATGTGCACAAGATCTCAATTTGTTTTTCTTCTCCATTTTCATTCTATTATCTATACAATAGGCCATCATTGACTTTGGCCCAGTAGGCCTGGGATATTGCCTCTTTCAAAGAGCTTTCCATTTTGATAGGTATGCCTAAAGGTTTTTAGTCAAAATAACCCTATATAAAAAAGAAACAAACAACTGCATCCCTGCCCAGTCTGGCAAGAGTGGCCCGATGGGTGTTTAGCATCCCCAGTGGCAAGCACGGAGAGGGTATTCTCCACTGCTGGCCTGCTCTCCAGGCACCAAGCACGGAGAGGGTATTCTCCACTGCTGGCCTGCTCTCCAGGCACCAAGCACGGAGAGGGTATTCTCCACTGCTGGCCTGCTCTCCAGGCACCAAGCACGGAGAGTGTATTCTCCACTGCTGGCCTGCTCTCCAGGCACCAAGCACGGAGAGGGTATTCTCCACTGCTGGCCTGCTCTCCAGGCACCAAGCACGGAGAGGGTATTCTCCACTGCTGGCCTGCTCTCCAGGCACCAAGCACGGAGAGGGTATTCTCCACTGCTGGCCTGCTCTCCAGGCACCAAGCACGGAGAGGGTATTCTCCACTGCTGGCCTGCTCTCCAGGCACCAAGCACGGAGAGGGTATTCTCCACTGCTGGCCTGCTCTCCAGGCACCAAGCACGGAGAGGGTATTCTCCACTGCTGGCCTGCTCTCCAGGCACCAAGCACGGAGAGGGTATTCTCCACTGCTGGCCTGCTCTCCAGGCACCAAGCACGGAGAGTGTATTCTCCACTGCTGGCCTGCTCTCCAGGCACCAAGCACGGAGAGGGTATTCTCCACTGCTGGCCTGCTCTCCAGGCACCAAGCACGGAGAGGGTATTCTCCACTGCTGGCCTGCTCTCCAGGCACCAAGCACGGAGAGGGTATTCTCCACTGCTGGCCTGCTCTCCAGGCACCAAGCACGGAGAGGGTATTCTCCACTGCTGGCCTGCTCTCCAGGCACCAAGCACGGAGAGGGTATTCTCCACTGCTGGCCTGCTCTCCAGGCACCAAGCACGGAGAGGGTATTCTCCACTGCTGGCCTGCTCTCCAGGCACCAAGCACGGAGAGGGTATTCTCCACTGCTGGCCTGCTCTCCAGGCACTATCGCATGAGCCTGAAGCCACAGATTTTGGCCCAATTCGTTTATAAAAATGAATTCAAAGGCACTGAGCCTAATAAGGCAATTTTTGTTTAATTTGTATTTAATTCTAAGTAAGTCACATGTTTAAATGCTGAGCGCTTAATGTCCCTTCCAGCCTAGTGTGTCGCACTCGCTTCACAATTTATTTATTTGAAGGCTATAGCTTGAAGCAATTTAAATAATATAACCTAAATAATTAATGTTCATTCGCTCCTGACCTATTTAGTGTTTATATGCTGTTTTAATACCTATTAGCCTATTTGAAATGATGATCGCTTCTTACAGTCACCTTTTCATATTTATTAATATACTTTTCATTCAAATCATATTGTTTGGTTTCAAAACCAAATGGTAGATCCAGGTATTCACAAAAATAGATGGGTGTTGGTTAGGGCTGTGCCGGTCATGAAATTTTGTCAGCCGGAGATTTTCAAGCAAATAACTGCCAGTCTCATGGTAATTGACCATTAATTAACATAAACATATTTAGCATCTCCTGGCTTCCACACACAGCCTACAAACCACTGATGCAGACCTTTGGAACGTTTACATTTTAAAAGGTCTAATAAATCCATATGATATAGCCTACACCATCACAATAAATCCATGATTTATTTTACACAGGTCTAAAGAAACATGATATGAAGAAAATGTAGTCTGAGTTATGATAGGCCATGATCTGGCTATGCCATATGTCTGTGGGCTACACTAGATCATTTTGCAGACAAGACTCCGTGGTATTATTTTATAGTGTGAAGAATACAATTGAACATGGCTCATGAAGTGTTTGATTAGATTTTCCTTAACATTTGCATTGATGTCAGAGTGATTAGAGGGACAATGGAGTGCTGAGTACCAGGCAGTTAACAAGTTTGGTAGGTTACTAATGACCATCAGCAGCATCAGAGCTTGGAGAAACCTAATTACCGTGGCTAAATGGTCATTCATGACTGCCAGTATGGTTACCGTAACAGCCATAGTGTTGGTTAAATTTGTGATTTTAAGGAATGGATTGAATTTAGAATTGCAGTTTCTGTTGGGGGTGAGTGAGGATCGTTTTTTAGGGGAGCGGTTGGAAAAGACAGAGGGATGAGCGGGATTTCCGACTCTGCTCACATACTCGAGCTTGTTGTGGCTGAGGGGCTTTGCTGCTCTCAGGCGCTTTAACAAAAACAAATCATGCAATCATCATAAAGCAGGGCAGACTGGCCAACTGGTAAATGCCAGATGGGCTGGTCTGTTTTCAGCCCAGTGGGCCTGTCTAACTTATATATATTTTTTTGCATAAAAATGTCATTATCTGGCTAATAATGGGGGCCTCAAGGGAAAAAATGGGCCAGTGCTGGGGCTTTGAGTAAAAATGGGCCGGTGTGTTAGTAATGCCAGGACTGTTTTTTTTTTGTTCGTTTTTTTGTCCCAGTCCCCACCTCTGTTGTAAAATAGTGGATGGTTGTTCTTCAAATGATTGAACACATTTGTCGTGTTGTCTCTTGTTGTCGCCACAACTCTGAAGCACTTTTTGCACAACGCTTGCATTTGGTTGACATCGGTTTTCCTGTAGCTGAAATATTGCCATACAACTTAAGATGTGCCCTTTTGCACCAAATCAACATTTTCATGACTAGCAGCACTCTTGTTTCTGACACAGTGTGAGGTAAAGCCACAGAGTTTCTGAACCTCATACTTTGGTAAAGCCCTTTCTCTACTCACCAGCATCTGACTGCGTGCTCTTGTGATTGGCCAGTAAGTGCATGCCATGCAGAATGAGAGGGCCAGCTTGTGATTGGTCCTCTGTGCATGTAGAGAGTGAAAGAATGCAGTCTAGCACATCTCATTGGAGGAGGTACGTAGTCTAGTTTTTGTCGTATTTGTATTTATTATGGATCCCCATTAGCTGCTGTCGAGGCATTAGCTACTCTTCTTGGGGTCCAGTAAAATATTGGCAGTGAAAATGGCAGTTAGATACAATTAAAAACATTACATTTCACAAACGATTTCACAACACATTGTCTGCCCTCAGGCCACTACTCTACTACCACATGTCGACAACACAAAATCCATGTGTGCGTATAGTGTGTCTCGTATTAACAGAGTGTTAAAGAAAGGAGAAAATTGCAGCCTCTTCCGATATGGATATTGCATATGTCAATATTGCAATTTCAATCTGAATTTGATTAATCGTGCAGCCCTCGTAGAATTACAGGGAAAATATATATATTCTCTTCGTCCCATAGCAACGTGTGGGTATGGTTAGGGCTGGCTCTGACTATTTATGGGTATGGTTGTGGGTAAACAGACCCACGAGCCACTGCGGCCCCTCATGATGAATTACATTTTTTGGTGGCTCCTACCCCCATCAGTTGCCCAGCCTTGCTCTAGGCTATTTGTTTTGTTCAAACATTGAAATATTTTATTGAATGAAACGTACTGTTTGCCTGTATGCTCTACCCCTGTGAGCCCTCATTGTAAAATGTTCCCCTGAAGTTGTTTGCTTAATGGCTGAATTGTAATGTTCTGTTTATAGCCATCCCATTTATTTTGAATAGTACCTCTTCTGAGAAGCCCACCCAGTCTCCTTTTGAGGGGGGGGGACGGAGGGGTTAATGTAAGGCCTATTTAGTGGACCTGCATTGGAACATGCAATGTAGGCATGATTAGCATTCTCAAGGCCTAATAGGCCCCTGATGGAGAGCATTGGGTCGGTACAGTACATACCCCACTTAGTATTAATTGGGTAGCAGGCATATTTGCGTGTGGGCTGGGATATTACTTTCAGGTTCAGTCTGAGTCTGTCTGGATTTGCCCTTAGGCACAGATCTAGAATCAGTTTATTGCTACCTCCCCTAATTGTAACTATTAGGGGGAGAAATCCCACAAACTGACCTTAGATCAGTGACTAAAGGGAACGTCATCACCCATCTCACTGACTCCGTTTGCACGGTGTTCCTCCGGTCTTCTCACGGCACCTGGGTTGGATTCGTCGCCACAGTGATGGTTACATGACTGTTGCCAGGAAGATGATGGAGTAATTTGGGCCTGCGTTTCCTGTCTGATGTAGCCAACTACAACACCTAATGAGTCACAATGTTGGGCTTTACAGTACACACTGTTTGTTGACTGGCCTTGGTGGGGGTTTTACGGAAGAGTGTGTGTGCACACCTGAATGGGTCAGTGGGTAGATGGGCCGAGGGATTGTGTATGTTTGTCATTCAATATCTGTGTGTTAGTGCTGTTGTTTTGTGGGTGGGTGGGTGTGTGCATGCATGCAGTTGACTTGTGAGGGGAGGTTAACGTGGGTTACATTTATGGCAGTGGTTAGTAGTAGTTGCAGTTCCACGTCTGACCTCTTGGTGTCAGTGTTGACAGTGTTCTGTGGAGAAATCAGCTGTGAGGGTTTTGATCGATTCTCCTCAGTTGTAGCAAGTGTCTCACTTCTGAATGTCTTTATATTAATGAGACACACAAACTCTCAAAATTATTGATTGAATATCTGAGTCTGTTTTGCCTGGACTGTCAAAAAGGTTCAGCACTGCAAAGTTATGCACCTCAGAAATCAGTATACCTGACCGAGCCGTCGTCATTAAATGGGTTATCAAATGTTGAAATAATAATAAAACTCTAAGCGATGGATGGATGGATGGGGTCTGTATTTTTTTTTAATGGACATTGAGAGGTCTTGGAGAAGTTTTTCAAGAAGGCCAACACAACCCTGTCAGATGTTTTCTCTGTTCATTGCCAATGTCAAAGTGTATAGATGAAAAACTAACAATTTATGTATAGCTCTACTGTACATTACAGTCCTTCGATATACTCCCTTGGTTGACCGTATCAGGGCACATTTATTTTGACTTGAAGGCTATTCTATTGCCATGACATGTAATATCACTCTGAACTGATTGCATTTTACATAAAATAGGCATGCTTATTATATTTAAATGTAGACTATAGAATTATATCCTCTCCGCCCTTTTAAGCTCATGAATTGCCAATACTGTAGGCTTATATTGTGTAATTACAACAAATACTAGTCACAGGACAGGAATTTGAAAATGAGGGTCTTAGAATTCATGGACGTGTAATTCTCTTCATTTTAATAGCCAGATGTAAAATGAAATATTAAAAGAACATAAGCAGTAAGAATTCTGGTAATAATGGGAACATATTTCCCATGGTGAAGCAGAATGTAAATGGGACCCTGAGGATGGGGGTGGGCAGTGTGTGTGTGTGTGTGTGTTGGGGGAAGGTATTGGTTAGGGGGTCTTGGGTGTTTGTGTGTGAACTTGCAGCAGTGTAGGTTAGGTCTTCTGTAATGCCCCCACTGTTTACAATGTGTAGAAAGAAGCGCTTGTCTAAGGCTGGGGAAGGGGACTGGGTCTTGGCTACTGACATTATAGTGGGTCTGGTGGTAGGGGCCTAGGACAAGTACTTTACAATAGGGGCTAAAGGAAGGGGTAGGCTAGGTTGAGGATAACCCCAATCTGAAACTGCCTTTCCTCCCTCAATTCTAAAAGCTTTAACAAGAGCAAGGTATTGTGTTTCATTTTAAAACAGCATCACATTTTGTAAAAGCAGAATATTTCAGGTCATCCTACACGCTAATTCCCTGGGTGAAACCTGGACATGTTTACCTTATTTCATCAGTTTAGAGTACCACAGTATGAGTCATAATACCCACAAAACCTTACGGTCAAACAAGGAAATGGTTCCAATCGTTCATTTTAACCACTCAGAAGACTGAAAATATTTGGAATGGGCCCCCTGATCCTCAAAAAGTGCTACAGCTGTACCATCGAGAGCATCCTGACCGGTTGCATCACTGCCTGGCATGGTAACTGATCAGCATCTGACCGTAAGGTGCTACATAGGGTAGTGTGTACGGCCCACTACATCACTGGGGTCAAGCTTTCTGCCATCCAGGACCTTTAAATACTAGGCGGTGTCAGAAGAAAGCCCAAAAAATTGCCCAAACTCTCTGCTACCGCACGGCAAGCGGTACCGGGGCGCCAAGTCTAGGACCAAAAGGATCCTTAACAGCTTGTACCCCCAAGCCATAAGTCTGCAGAACAATTAATCAAATGGCCACTGGACTATTTACATTGACCCCCCCCCCCCCCCCCCCCCCCACAATTTTTTTTTTTATACTGCTGCTACTCGCTGTTTATTATCTATGAAAAGTCACTTCACCCCTACCAACATGTACAAATGACCTCTAACCTGTACCCCCGCACATTGACTCGGTACCGGTACCCCCTGTATATAGCCTCGTTATTGTTACTTTTTACTTGTATTTATTTTGATAAGAAAATATTTAACTCTTTCTTGAACTGCACTGTTGGTTAAGGGCTTGTAAGTAAGCATTTCACGGTAAGGTCTACACATGTTGTATTCAGCGCATAAAGTTTGATTTGATTTGGTGGTAGCAGAAGACAGACCGACAGAAATCGTCCCTGTTAGCACTGCAGTTCTTTATAATAATTAATATTTTGTCACGTACACCGGTTAGGCGCAGTGAAATGTGTTCTTATATAGGGTCAGCCATAGTAGTGTGGCGCCCCTGGAGCAAATCAGGGTTAAGTGCGTTACTCAAGGGCTCATCGACACATTTTTTTTCACCTTGTCGGCTCCGATATTCGATCCAGCGACCTTTTGGTTACTGGGCCAACCCTCTATCTGCCGCCACGACCCAATGCACGCACACGCGCAGACATGCACGCACACACATATCAAAGGAACCTTTCGTCAAAGGATAGTGGGCTCTGTCTGTCTCCTCATCACTCTCCTCTAATAATGCACACAGTGGGTCCTGCGTGTGTTTAAAACATTCACTCTACAGTATGAGGGTAGGGGGAGGGTGTGCACTCCTTCGGGTCCTCTGGACCAGGAGTGAGAAGCACTGCCTCTGAACAATGTAAAAATGTCCTTGAATGTACCTGACCCATCTAAAGTATCTAACTGTATGAAATATTTATGAAATATGAAACCTGAAAAAAAATTTATATGTAAACGCAACATGCATCAATTTCAGTTCATGTAAGGAAATACATTAAAATAAATTCATTAGGTCATAATTTATGGATTTCACATTACTGGGAATGCAGATACGCATCAGATACCTTTAAAAAAAAAAAAGTAGGGGCATGGATCAGAAAACCAGTCAGTATCTTGTGTGACCACCATTTGCCTCATGCAGCACGACACATCTCCTTCGCATAGAGTTGATCAGGCTGTTGATTGTGGCCTGTGGAATATTTTCCTACTCCTCTTCGATGGCTGTGCGAAGTTTCTGGATATTGGCGGGAACTGGAACATGCTTTCGTACACGCTTATCCAAAGCATCCCAAACATGCTCAATGGGTAATATGTCTGAGTATGCAGGCCATGGAAGAACTGGGAAATGTGCACAGATCCTTGCGACTTGGGGCTGTGTATTATCATGCTGAAACATGAGGTAATGGCGGCGGACGAATGGCACAACAATGGGCCACAAATTGCCATGGATAATGCAATTATGTTCATTGTCTGTAGCTTATGCCTGCCCATACCATAACCCCACCGCCAGCATGGGGCACTCTGTTCATAACGTTGACATTAGCAAACCGCTCACCCACACAATGCCATACATGTTGTCTGCCATCTGCCCAGTACAGTTTGAAATCGGGATTCAACAGTGAAGAGCACACCATGGAAGGTGAGCATTTGCCCACTGAAGTCTGTTAGAACACCGAACTGCAGTCCGGTTAGGACGACGAGCACGCAGACGAGCTTCTCTGAGACCATTTCTGACAGTTTGTGCGGAAACACTTCAGTTGTGCAAACCTACAGTTTCATCAGCTGTCCACGTGGCTGGTCTCAGACCATCCCGCAGGTGAAGAAGCCAGATGTAGAGGTCCTGGGCTGGTGTGGTTACACATAGTCTGCAGTTGTAAGGCCGGTTGGATGTTCTGCCAAATTCTGTAAAACCACGTTGGATGCAGCTTACGGTAGATAAATTAACATTCAATTCTCTGGCAACAGC
>NC_138315.1:1835000-1867500 GCF_965601325.2 Salmo salar | reverse complement strand
GTAAAATGAGTCCTATATTGACATAACCTGAAAGGCAGCTCAGCAAGGAAGAAGCCACTGCTCCAAAACCGCCATAAAAAAGCCAGACTACGGTTTGCAACTGCACATGGGGACAAAGATCGTACTCTTTGGAGAAATGTCCTCTGGTCTGATGAAACAAAACTAGAACTGTTTGGCTGTAATGACCATCGTTATGTTTGGAGGAAAAAGGGGAGACTTGCAAGCCGTAGAACACCATCCCAACCATGAAGCACGGGTATGGCAGCATCATGTTGTGGGGGTGCTTTGCTGCAGGAGGGACTGGTGCACGTCACAAAATAGATGGCATCATGAGGGAGGAAAATGATGTGGATATAAGCAACATCTCAAGACATCAGTCCGGAAGTTAAAGCTTGGTTGCAAATGTGTCTTCCAAATGGACAATGACCCCAAGCATACTTCCAAAGCTGTGGCAAAATGGCTTAAGGACAACAAAGTCAAGGTATTGGAGTGGCCATCACAAAGCCCTGACCTCAATCCCATAGAAAATGTGTGGGCAGAACTGAAAAAGCATATGCGAGCAAGGCCTACAAACCTGACTCATTTACACCAGCTCTGTCAGGAGGAATGGGCCAAAATTCACCCAACTTATTGTGGAAGGCTACCCGAAACGTTTGACCCAAGTTAAACAATTTAAAGGCAATGCTACCAAATACTAATTGAGTGTATGTAAACTTCTGACCACTGGGAATGTGATGAAAGAAATATAAGCTGAAATAAATTAATCTCTCTACTATTATTCTGATATTTCGCATTCTTAAAATAAAGTGGTGATCCTAACTGACCTAAAACAAGGACTTTTTACTAGGATTAAATGTCAGGAATTGTGAAACACTGAGTTGAAATGTATTCTACTGGAATTGTGATACAATGAATTATAAGTGAAATAATGGCTGTAAACAATTGTTGGGAAAATTACTTGTGTTGTCCTAACCGACTTGCCAAAACTACAGTTTGTTAACAAGAAATTTGTGGAGTGGTTGAAAAACGAGTTTTCATGACTCCAACCTAAGTGTATGTAAACTTCCGACTTCAACTGTACATACACCATAGAAATGTACATAATTTACACAGACAAAGCAGCAACAAATGTTAGTGCACAGATTCGCATTACATCGATTCGTTCCTCTCATCAAAATGAATCATTGCTGTTTGGTATTGGAGCCCATGTATCTTGATATATATCAAATTGTCTTGATAGATGCACATACTGTACCTGAAGTATCGTTTTGGTATCGAGTATCGTGATCCTAAACCTGGTATCAATATCGAAGTTACTATTATTCACTGTAGTCATGATATCAGAATTTTAAGAGTATACACTGACTAGGAACACCTTCCTAATATTGAGTTGCACCCACTCAATTTGTCGGAGCAGGGACTCTACAAGATGTCGAAAGCGTTCCACAGGGATGCTGGCCCATGTTGACTCCAATGCTTCCCACAGTTGTCAAGTTGGCTGGATGTCCTTTTGTGTGGTGGACCATTCTTCAAACACACAGGAAACTGTTGAGCGTGGAGAAACCCAGAAGCATTGCAGTTCTTTACCCTGAAACCGGTGCGCCTTGCACCTACTACTTTACCCCGTTATGTTAAATCTTTTGTCTTGCCCATTCACCCTCAGAATGGAGCACATACGCAATCTATGTCTCAATATTCTCAAGGCTTAAAAATCATTCTTTAACCTGTCTCCTTCCCCTCATCTACACTGATTGATTGAAATGGATTTAACCCGTGACATCAATAAGTGATCATTGTCTCACCTGGTCAGTCTGTCATGGAATAAGCAGGTGTTCCTAATGTTTTGTACACTCAGTGTAGGTCAGAATTTTAGATCAGAAAAGCACACTAGAATACAGTATAATTTACTGTCCTGTGCTGAACTCTGCCCTACTCTGTGTTATGCTGTACTGTACTGTATTGTGCTTTGCTTTGCTGTACTGTGATGTCCACACTTGTGAAACATAGACGTATAGGTTTGGTCCAGGCCGGACCAAACAAATTTGGTATTATTTGGGAGCGGAGCTCATTAAAATATTAGCCAGTGTGTAGAATAATACACAAACATGCAACAGAGGATTTGACGTATTTCTACCTTTTGGGTACCTATTCAGGATACATCACCATGAAGAGAATGACATGCATTTCTGTGTAGAATAGATCAGGGACCTATGATGTCATTTTGTTACATCATTTTACCGGTTGGTAATCCACTTCACTTACTGACATCAGTAAGGGATCATAGCTTTCACCTGGTCATATTAAGCAGGTGTACTTAATAGTTTGTATACTCACTATAGTTGTATGGTTTGTTTACTTTGCAATCAATGGCTTTTAAAGTGAGAAATTTGAGTCTCCGCGTCATTCTGTTAACCATGTCTCCTGTCATCTGTTGACATCTGGATCTGAAATAGGTCTACTGGAAAGATTATTTTGAAGAATCAGGATTTAGTGCGTCAGCAACTCTATTTTGCTAGCAAGCTAGTCGGTAGTATATTTGGTTTTAACTATTTTCCCACGCTTTAATTGATGACATGTGATACAACTGTGCCACCACTCTTCCTTCGTATGATGTTTCTACAAGATTCAGTGACATAATTTGCAGAGAAACAGTGAAATTGAGCTCGCTAACGTGTTCTTTTTGATCACTCAACACGAGTGTGTCTCCTTGTATTTGTGTGTGGATCGGATATGCCCAGAGGGTCTGGGTTGTATTTCACAACGAAAAATCTATGAGTTAGCTGAAATCATTATTACTTTTCTGTTTGCAAGCTACTATATTAGTTATTGAAAGCATAATCAGTTATAGTATGACCATTTCAAGTTTTACTCACTAGAGAAATATGGATTTCTTCAGAGTATTTCTTGGAAAGTTAGCTGGCTTACCCTCTTACCTTGTGTTGTGAAGTACACCCAAGGTCCAGTGTGTGATATTGTAGTGACCTGAGAGCTCTGGCCCATACGGACGTCAGAAACCATCACGCACACACTCACACTCACCTAACCCTGGCAGGAAATGGGTTGGCAGGCAGCGGAGGTATGTTTGATGGTCTAATGAAAACCAGTAGATATTTTTAATCCTTCTGAATCCCTTGATGGTCCCCACTTTTGGACACCAGGGTGTAATACAGGAAGTCCCACTGTATGATGGATGGACGGATAGTTTTCCTATTTTGCTGTTCTGTCAACTCCAAATATTTAGCTTTCCATTTCATAACATACCTCATCATTGATATGGATGCCAAGAGTCGCTGTACCACCCTTTCTAGTGCTTGCCTCTCACTTTAGAGTTTAGACTCACTGCTGTTTCAATGTGTCTCAATGGGCCTCATGTAAACCACTTGGGCCATTGAAAACAACACTAGGGTAGCCTATGCTATGCTAATGAAAACATGAAAGAAAGAAAAGCACTAACTTTCTGATTCCCCCATTAGAAAGGACAGTGGAGGGGTTGCATCACATTTGATGTCCATTCCAGATGTTGCAATCGTTGAGTCTTCCTGAAGTGCTTTAATACGCAGTGTGTGCGAGCGTTCAGAACTCATTCTGCGGGACCGGTGGATGAATCTCTAAATTGGAACATGTAATTAAGGCAGGAAATGCAGCTGTCCGTCTGGGGGGGAAAGCCTAAGATCAAAAACATATTTCTTTTTTTAAGAGACTTTAACTTCTCTACTCATTATCACCTAATAGCTGTTGTGCCAGCAAAAAACTAATTATTCTCTCTCATTTTGGCTTTGGTGTCTCTACAAAGTGAATGATTTTAGCACCTCAGAAAACAACTCTAATGAAGTTGTCTGTTAGAGAAAACAGGCCCCCACTGATAAGATCTTTCATAAATTAATGTTGGCTAATTTTCATACATTTGTATATTTAGCATTTTTATTTTTATCCCAAGGCAAACCACTTGTCGGTGAAATAGCTCTGTGAGGGTGGGTGGGGAGCAGGGTTTCCATTAGCCGGCAATAGCCCAAAAAATTTACTTCTGATAAATAAAACTGTTGCCGGCCCAAATGACTGGGAGAATAAAAATCCCATTGCAAAATCATGCTTTTTATTCATTGATGGAAATACATTTGACCATCATGCTTTATTGGTCTATGGGTTAATTTTTATAATTTAGAGGAATTAAATTGGACTGTGTGTATTTTCCTTAGTCATAATTTAACCCCATTCATTGCCCAACAATTCAAAATAAAATTGTGTTAACCTGTTATGGCTAGGGGGCAGTATTTTCACGGCCGGATAAAAAACATACCCGATTTAATCTGATTATTACTCCTGCCCAGAAACTAGAATATGCATATAATTATTAGCTTTGGATAGAAAACACTCCAAAGTTTCTAAAACTGTTTGAATGGTGTCTGTGAGTATAACAGAACTCATTTGGCAGGCCAAAACCTGAGAAGATTCTGTACAGGAAGTACCCTGTCTGACCATTTCTTGAACTTCTTGATTATCTCTATCCAAAACAGGGGATCTCTGCTGTTACGTAACACTTCCTACGGCTCCCATAGGCTCTCAGAAGGCGGCAAAAAGCTGAATCGTGGCTTTGCAGGCTCTGGCTGAAAAACATTAGCGCGTTTGGATAGTGGCCGGTAACAGTACTATGAGACTCAGGCTCGTGCACGAGGGGATCCCATGCTTTTATTTTCTCTCTCTTTGTACGTACACACGCTTTCCCGGTCGGAATATTATCGCTTTTTTACGAGAAAAATTGCATAAAAATTGATTTTAAACAGTGGTTGACATGCTTCGAAGTACGGTAATGGAATATTTAGAAATCTTTTGTCACGAAATGCGTCATGCGCGTGACCCTTATTTACACTTCGGATAGTGTCTTGAACGCACGAACAAAACGCCGCTGTTTGGATATAACTATGGATTATTTTGAACCAAACCAACATTTGTTATTGAAGTAGCAGTCCTGGGAGTGCATTCTGACGAAGAACACCAAAGGTAATCAAACTTTTGTAATAGTAAATCGGAGTTTGGTCAGGGCTAAACTTGGTGGGTGTCAAAATAGCTAGCCGTGATGGCTATCTACTCAGAATATTGCAAAATGTGCTTTCACCGAAAAGCTATTTTAAAATCGGACATATCGAGTGCATAGAGGAGTTCTGTATCTATAATTCTTAAAATAATTGTTATGTTTTTTGTGAACGTTTATCGTGAGTAATTTAGTAAATTCACCGGAAGTTTGCGGGTGTATGCTAGTTCTGAACGTCACATGCTAATGTAAAAAGCTGGTTTTTGATATAAATATGAACTTGATTGAACAAAACATGCATGCATTGTATAACATAATGTCCTAGGGTTGTCATCTGATGAAGATCATCAAAGGTTAGTGCTGCATTTAGCTGTGGTTTTGTTTTTTGTGACATTATATGCTAGCTTGAAAAATGGGTGTCTGATTATTTCTGGCTGGGTACTCTGCTGACATAATCTAATGTTTTGCTTTCGCTGTAAAGCCTTTTTGAAATCAGACAGTGTGGTTAGATAAAGGAGAGTCTTGTCTTTAAAATGCTGTAAAATAGTCATATGTTTGAAAAATGGACGTTTTTGTATTTTTGAGGAATTTGTAATTCGCGCCACGCCTATCATTGGATATTGGAGCAGGTGTTCCGCTAGCGGAACGTCTAGATGTAAGAGGTTGATTTTAAAAATAGCTATTTTTATTTCTCAAACTTGGCTGTGTGCTTAGGGTTGTTGTCCTGTTGGAAGGTGAACCTTCGCCCCAGTCTGAGGTCCTGAGCGCACTGGAGCAGATTTTCATCAAGGATCTCTCTGTACTTTGCTCCATTCATCTTTCCCTCGATCCTGACTAGTCTCCCAGTCCCTGCTGCTAAAAAACATCCCCACAGCATGATGCTGCTACCACCGTGCTTCACCGTAGGGATGTTGCCAGGTTTCCTGCAGACGTGATGCTTGGCATTCAGGCCAAAGAGTTCACTATTGGTTTCATCAGACCAGAGAATCTTGTTTCTCATGGTCTGAGGTCCTTTAGGTGCCTTTTTGGCAAACTCCAAGTGAGCTGTGAAGTGCCTTTTACTGAAGAGTGGCTTCCGTCTGGCCACTTTACCATAAAGGCCTGATTGGTGGAGTGCTGCAGAGATGGTTGTCCTTCTGGAAGATTCTCCCATCCATCCCATTGTCTGAAGGAAGAACAGTACTGGCTCTCCAGCAGCCTATCTACATGCTGTGTCTGTGTAGAGTCTGGAGTTGCTAGGGCAATGGGCCTGCCTGCTCTGAGAAGAGAGGAGAAAAAACGCAAGGAATTCAAGATAGCAGTGGCAGCTGTACAATTAACTCATCCAAAGAGCTTTGACTTCTCAAACGGCAGAAAGCTAATACAATATGATGCCCTGTCACCTTTATTATTACCTAGATGGCAAGTGTTAACGCAGAATTCTGAGTGTTCACGCAGGAAAAAAATATAAAACGCATAAGCAATATCTTGCTGCGCTTTGTAAACACAGAACTAAAAGCTTCTTATTGTATATTCTGCTCGGCATCAGGCACATTTTGTGCATCAGCCTATTTTTCTCCGGTAAAATGCAAGATTAACTTTAAGCAAAACATTAGGAAATGTATCTGGTTAGTATTTTCATTGTAAGCTCATTTACTTATGTTAGCTGCCTGCCAAATAGTTGCATTTCTATTGTCATCTGATGAAAATGAAGCTATTGTCTGCCGAATGCGTTGCACTAATGCGTTTTCTGTGAAGGAAAACTATAGTTGCACATCCCTGATCACTCTGTTGAAGCAAAAACACTGTCAAAATCAATGTCACATGGTTAATTATAAAAATCGAAAAGTTACGACAACTAATTCGATATCACCAGCCTCTCTGCCATAAGGACACATTGATACACCGTAATCCATTGGTGGCTAAAGACATGAGAGCATGGAACTCATAGCCTGTAGGCCTATAACTTCCATTGCTCATTCACACAGAGTGAATATCAAGGGGGAGACTGTTGGGAAGATTTAAATAACTTTGACGAACTGTAGTTGTAATGTATTATCATTTGCAATGGATGTTAAAAAAACACTTTTCTACATTTCCACGCAGCAGGCCAGGTACTTCTATGCATGCTCAGGCGCATGCGATCCCTCAACAGGATAGAGAAACCAGACACATGCTCATTCCTCACATGGAGCACACCAAACAAAGTACAATGATTTTTTTTTTGACAAATCTCATATATGGTAGTTATGAAATAAACCAAAACTTGTTTCTCACAAATTTAGCAGGTTGTGAACTCTGAATGAGAATGGTAAATGACTGTAATTAATACATGTATTAACAGAAATGTATGTAAACAAATGATGGGGGTTAATGGTACATGTACTACTGGTGACATACAGTATGTAATGGGGAATTGATAAAAATCAGAGAGCAAACCATTCACATAATGAATACACAAGAGTTGTCGGGAGACAGCTGAGCCCTTCTGGAGAGAGACTTGCCTATATATTCGCCACACACTCTGCACCTTCTTGTCTCAATATTTTTTTATTATACTCAAGACACATCTTCACACATACTGTATTTTAGATGCTTTTCATGGACAGCCGCAACTCAGTAATCAGCTAGGCCTATTGCCACACGCGCTGCCCAAATTCTGGGCTTCCCAAATAGGCATAGGCCTATGAACTTTGAGAAGCTAATGATCCTCGACTCTTCTGTGGTCAAGTCATGCTTTCTGGTGAAGTATTTTGAATGATTTTATTTCTTTCTGTATAGACAGGAGTAATTATAGAATTTGGGGCAAATGTACTTCCATTTACTTGGACCCACCGCTATGCCATTTCTCTCATATTAACGTTCTATCGTTGTCCTTAAGTAAATGGTGCAATCCTAGTCATATTAGCAACCCAACCCCCTAGATGTTGCGTCTTTACTCTTTCTATGTTTCTAACAGAGATTTCCATCTCTGTCACATATGGAACCGTTATCAGGTGGTCTGTTTAGAATGGTGTTTCCCAGGTGGTCTGTTTACAATGGTGTTTTCCCAGGTGCGCTGTTTACAATGGTGTTTTCCCAGGTGCGCTGTTTACAATGGTGTTTTCCCAGGTGCGCTGTTTAGAATGGTGTTTTCCCAGGTGGTCTGTTTAGAATGGTGTTTTCCCAGGTGCGCTGTTTAGAATGGTGTTTTCCCAGGTGCGCTGTTTACAATGGTGTTTACAAAATACAGAAATCACAGGTGGTGCTTTCGGTTGACTGTTTGTTTGCCTGTCTGTCATTGTCCACCTTCTGTGTCTCTGAATTTGCCCTCTATGGCTAGTGGTGTTGCTGTGATTTGAATGGAATTCAGGAGGCTAAGGGCTGGATGATAGGGCCAAAATATCATATCACTTCTCACATGGGCGAACATGTATGGAAAGTTTTATTCAAATCAAAAGGTGTGCAGTCAAAAAGGCGATTGAATTATTTTGGATCAACCCTGCTTGGAATAAACACAGTACCAGTTGCTTTACAGACACTGTTTTGCATATTTTTTTCTAACCCAGTCTAATCGCAAATACCATGCTCCCTGCCCTTCAGAGTCTGTGAGCTGGCACCTGTGTGCTCTCTGCCCACATTAACCACATGGACCGATCTAGCCAATCAGAAGGCCGTGTAGGCCGGGCACAGGTGAATCACCATGCCTTTTTAGTGGCATCTGCAGCGATGTGCTACTTCCTTTCCAGGCTTTTGTTTCTCCGTCAGGGCCACAGCTGTCGGGATAGGTGACTCTCCGTGCTCCCCTCCCAAAAACCTGCCGCTAACCCCCCAAACACTAAACAGGAGCATTAGACACACCACGTTAAGGGGCTACGGGTACGGGGGGGCTGTGGCTGAAGGTGTGTGTCATGTCCTGTGGCCTGGTGTTGGGACAAGACAATACACACACGCGCACACACACACACACACACACCCACACCCGGTCACACACTCTTATATGTATACTCTCTTCCTCATGCACACAAACTCCCCTGGGTCTGTCTGGAAGGATCAGTGTGAAGGAGTGAAACATACACACAATTATGTTTTCCCTTTAGAGCCCCCTCACCTTTCTGTATTCTCTCCGTCCATCCACAGGCCATACACTTTAGATATATTTAACTTCATGTTAAAGCATCGTGTCCCTTTGTCCAATGCTCGACTTCCACCGGGTCTGGTCGCTCTGCTGTTTGTGTCATTACGCTACCCCTTGAGTTGTCATATCCTTGTCTTTGTGCCCTTGTTGACTCCCCACCTCCCCCTCCTCCTCCCCCTGCCTTCGGTTCCTCTCCTCCCCAACTACAGCGCAGCTCAGCGAAAATACCCACAAGGCCAATCTGCCCGTATGTAGTGTTGCAGATTTTTTTTAGCATTATTGCACCCCAGCAGGGTATATCCAAACACGCAAATGAATTCACAGCTAAATGCTGCTATATGCAGTCCGAGATTGTTAGAGAGTGGACAGGAGAAATCAAACACAGGTTTACAGTAGTTGAGAGTAAAACGAGAAAAGAAGCCCTACAGGCACCCCGAGCTGCGTTCATTAATGTGCAAAGCAAATGGAACAGTAACAATTATATTGGTAGGGAATTTTTGACCGCAATATAATAGATGTAAAATATTCTTTGCCCAATCAAGTTATTGAAGCAAAATAATAAAATCAGCTTAATGAGCTGGAATTATAAGCAGAGTAGAGCTCTCTACGGAAAAGGAACATCGATCAGCTCGGAATAAGGCCAAAAGCCTGACATTTTAGAACGGACAAAATTGGCATCAGAAAGCTTTTGTATGTGCCAGGAGCATTACTCATTGTATTTTCTGTTTTGGCTACACTTCTAGATCTTAGGTCACTTTTATATTGTCCTACTGATTTTAAGTTTCCCAGTCCTCTTTTTATTAGCATTTTTTCCCTTTATTTAACTAGGCAAGGTAGTTAATAACAAACAGATAACGACAGATTTTTACCTTGTCAGCTCGGGGATTCGATCCAGCGACCTTTTGGTTACTGGCCCAATGCTCTAACCACTAGGCTACCTGCCGCCCCTCTTTCCCCGGATAGAAATCTTGTGTTCACCTGTCAAATCCTCTCTCTGTTAATGAAGGAAAGGAGATGTGGAACTTCACTACACTCCACGTAAACAGTAGCCTATATCCTGACGTCCTCTTATTAACTCAGGATCATCCCCTTTCAAGATACAACCAAAAGACGTGACCTGTTCCTACTTTTGAAGTAATGAAATCCAGTCTAAGTAGCCTCTGTGACAGCCTAGCCATAGCCTAGCTCGATAGCTGTCCTTTTAGCCTAGTTGTAATGAACTAGCATGAAAGTACTTGGGCATGACTTTGTCTCAGAGCAATGCAAATAGAATTGCCCCCCAACGGGTTGGAATGTACCCAGCTGGCCTTTTAAAAGGTGATAATTGGAAAATACAGGATGCAGCCGGAGTCAGGAGGAGGGACCTTTGCGTTCCACTGAGTTAGCCACTGCATGGAGGGGAGGGGGGAGAGGGAGTGGGAGAGAGAACCAGTATTATACATGTTTTAGATTTGTGATCTTTGTACAGTAGATTCTGAAAATCACTGTTTAATTTAGATTAAAGTGGTGGTTTAAAGAGAGCTCTTACGAATAGGCCTTGATGTCTTATTGAGGATGGCTTGATATACTGTACTTAGGCCTACAGTACAAATGTCAGATCAAAAATGAATTGATCATTACTTAGTATGCACTATATTAAACAACCAAAGAATTGACTTTAAAACTCAGTGGGAATCAGTTACTATGCTACTGTCAATATAGGCTAGGCTATATGAGATGTCCAGTATAGAGAGAATGAGGAGGAACAAGTTTAGATTCCTTCCTTCTCCAGTAGGGAGAGATGTAGTTCAATGTCCTCTCTCTTTATCCTATTCTTCCAACAACATAAGTCTATATACTGTAAAGTCTGACAAGGCATTCCTTCACTTACAGGGGAAGGAAGTGGCTAGTGAGGTCAAGAGGCCTGAACCGGGAGAGCTTCCCTTCACAAGGCTAGCGCTAACCTAGCGTAAGCCTCCGCAGCCAGACTCTATTAGTGTGTTCTTCTCTGAGAGGATGTGACAGTGATAAGGGTCTTTTGAAGTCCCACTTTACTACAGGAGCTCTTTAGGTAAGATCGAGCCTCAGGGCAGGCTGGTGAACTGAAGTCGCTGACCTGAATGGCCGATTAGGTCTCAATTCAACCAACGTAACTTGAAACCGCTTGAAGAAATTTCAGGTGTGTTTGCCAATCCAAACAGAGTGATGCGTCGTCCCATCCTCTTCGACCCGTGTCAATCAGCAGACATTTCCACTGCAGCTATGTTGACGCCCATTCCACGCTCTATACAGGAAACTGCCTCAGGAAGTGCCAGTGGAATCTTCTTAATGACTTCCTGTAGCTTCAGCCCAGTTTTACTGTACGCAAGCCCTGACCTCTGACCCATGATCCTGCATCATAGAGAGGTCATCATTCATACAGTAATCATCATTGACACTAATCTACATCAGGTCAAGCTCAGGACCTCCACTTTCCACGGTTCCACTTTTTCCACTGGGCTAGACAGGTCCTCTCCCCTTCCATCCCCTTCTCATCCTTTTGGGTTTCAGTTTAATGTTTTGGTGTGGGCGGCCATGATTGTTGCTCCACTGGTCTTTGTGCCCCGCCTAGAAGAAAATCTTCTGGGAAACACTGTTTTCCATGTACAGTGACACATGTTTGGAAAGTGGCAGGGAGAAGTTCAGTCCCTAGAGTCATTGTACAGTAAAGTATCATTTTTGATTTTGTGTGCAAATGTAATATCCATAATGCAGGAATTTCCCAGTAGTCACCTGCAGCCCAGTTGCCTGAACCCCTAGGCTTCTGCTGTCCTATTTCTGTCTGTCTGTGTCTCTCTGTGTATGTTTGTAATGTCCTGCAGTCAAATCAAGCTGCATGAAATGAAGAACAAAATATGGCTATTTTGAAATGTAGGTTTATGCTTTGTATTTTAGCGCTCAGATGAGGGCTTTGATGCCAAACACTTTTTTCCCACAACAATTTTATGTTGAATTTCCATTTTCCTGCATGTAGGGGAAGGAAGGGGCAATGGAGCCTGCTCACCTGACCCACCCTGCTCCACACCCCTGGTGTAGATACAGCCTCGGCTAGGGCAAGGTGGGGTCCTCCTCTTCCCCTCTCTTTCCACATCAACTCCACATGTTTCTGATAGTTCTGTACAGTCTCCAGTTTGCACATTTTATACTGTATGACAATTGTGGAAATATAAATTAGAGAAATATGAAACCTGTGGCACAGTGGATCACGTATTTACCCACAAATGAGCTCATTAATGGTAGCTACTTGCTAGCATTGGCTAGCGTTAGCCTCAGAGGAATGCCCTGTGAGAAGCCATGGCAGATGGCATGCATTAAACCAATAATTTAGCCAAAACAATTCCCCCTACATTAGGCCTATTTCGAGAGGGTTTATATTTGTGGTATTTGTAACACATTACAATTCATCGCTCTGTCATGAGGAAAGTTAGTTTGCCCATTTTCTAAACAGCAAAGCCTAAAAGCAAAACAAAAACAAATGCATTACAAAAGTGAAATAAATCAAATTTAGGCTAAACATACGATTGAAGTTGTGTTACAAGGGTTTAATGATTATTTCAGAGTCCCAGTCCCTCCCTAGCCCCATGTCCAAAGCATATCCTATGTGTTCGTTGTGTTATTGGCAGCCATGTGATTTCATCAGTGTAGTGTAGCAGAGAGAAAGAGGCGGAGCGAGAGGTTTTACTCAATCCAAAACGTGAAAATAACTAGGCAAGTGAGCAATTTTTATTTTATTTTTAGCAATGAATGTCAAATTTAGTGAAGATAAAATGAATTGCTATTTTGATACATGAGGCTTCTTTTTTGAATGTTGGTAATGCTTAGGTTGTTACAAGTGTACTGATACACATAACATCCCGGAAACTTTGAGAAAAAATACTTTATATCGGAGTTGAAATTCAATGTTATTCATGAGGCTAGCATAGCAACTGACTCCAGGTGTTGATGTCAACAGCCCTCATTGAATATTTGAAAAAGTATTCAAATAACAAGATTCAAATAAAGTACACCAATCCAAAGAGTTCTGCTCTGTGGACAACGAATTCCATTGTTAGGGTGGAGACACGGGCATAGAACAAAATGTATAAGATCTCCTAAGCCTCAGACAAAATTTTCGGTGTTTATCCCTCAAATACAAAAAAAATTACAAAAAATACCCATAGGCTTCGGCCAACGAGCCATGTCTATCTCATTTCCATTTTTTAGGATTGGGTTGTTCCACCTCAAAAAGCACAAGAAAGAGGATTTTAGACACCCACCATCTCTAATTGTTTTGAAATAATTTGTGTAGTTAGAAATAGCTAAGATTAGCATTCCTGCAACATTATTTTGTTGAAATAAAGCTAATTGATTGCACCCAAATTGGCCATTTTAATTTATAAGATTAATAAAATATTTAAAATATAGTACCTAACATCTGATTTGGACAAAACCTTTTTCTAACAATGAGTTAGACATGAGGAATCCAAATAATTGGTCAAAAGCCACCCACAGATCCCCCACGCCAATCCTAGCCCAACAATTCATATTTTTTCTTCATCCTATGTAATGTATTCTCAGTGAATTTGGTAATGTTTTCTTTCCCCTGTTCAGAGAAATTAGTAATTTAAGTTGTTAGGTTTATGTCCCATCCTACACTACATGGCCAAAAGGATTTGGACACCCCTTCAAATTAGTTGAATAGGCTATTTCAGCTGCACCTGTTGCTGATAGCATGGCTGTGTGCTAGATTTTATACACCTATCTCCATAGACAAATGTTGGCATTAAAATGGCCTTACTGAAGAGTGTATTGACTTTCAACGTGGCATCGCCATAAGATGTAACCTTTCCAACACGTCAGTTCGTCAAATTTCTTCCCTGCTAGAGCTACCCGGTCATCTATAAGTGTTGTTATTGTGAAGTGGAAACGTCTGGGTTTGGCGAATGCCAGGAGTGCATAGTGCCAACTGTAAAGTTTGGTGGAGGAGGAATAATGGTCTGGGGCTGTTTTTCATGGTTTGGTCTAGGCCCCTTAGTTCCAGTGAGGGAACATCTTAACGCTTCATCATACAATTACATTCTAGAGACGATTCTATGTTTCCAACTTTGTGGCAACAGTTTGGGGAAGACCCTTTCCTTTTTTAACATGACAATGCCTCCATGCACAAAGCTAGATCCATATAGAAATGGTTTTTCTAGATCGGTGTGGAAGACCTTAACTCGCCTGCACAGAGCCCTGACCTCAACTCCATTAAACACCTTTGGGGTGAATTGGAACGTTGACTGCGAGCCAGCCCTATTCGCCCTACATCGGTGCCCGACCTCACTAATGCTATTGTGGCTGAATGGAAGCAAGTCCCGCAGCACTGTTCCAACTTCTAGTGGGAAGCCTTCCCAGAAGAGTGGAGGCTTTTATAGCAGCAAAGGGGGGACCAACTCCATATTAATGCCCAGGATATTGGAATCAGATGTTCGACGAGCAGGTGTCCACATACTTTTTGCTATGTAGTGTACATCCTGATATTACCTGGTTCTGTCCACTAGATGGTGCTGTTCCTCCTATTTGGTGAATACTGTAACGTATTCCCAGTGAATTTGATGATGTTTTTTTCCCCTGTTCAGAGAAATTAGTCATGGAAGTTGTTAGGTTTATGTACCATCCTAGATCCTGATATTACCATGTTCTGACCACTAGATGGTGCTGTTCCCTCTATCAGGTGAAAAAGTTAAATAGTTACCGCAAATTACAAAATGACATTGCTTTCCATACCCTGTAAGCAGCCTGTGGACAAGCCACTGTTTCAAATGCTAACTTTTTAGCATTTGTGGCACAAATCCAATCCAAGTCAATCGTGCATTCAGAAAGTATTCATACCCCTTTACTTATTCCACTTTCTGTTGTGTTACAACCTGAATTCATTTTTTCCCCTCACATCTACACACAATACCCCTTAACCTCTCTGGGCTAGGCGGGACGAAATCGTCCCACCTACGCAACAGCCAGTGTAATCCCGTGGCGCAATTTTCAAATACCTTAGAAATGCTATTACTTCAATTTCTCAAACATATGACTATTTTACAGCATTTTAAAGACAAGACTCTCGTTAATCTAACCACACTGTCCGATTTCAAAAAGGCTTTACAACGAAAGCAAAACATTAGATTATGTCAGCAGAGTACCCAGCCAGAAATAATCAGACACCCATTTTTCAAGCTAGCATATAATGTCACAAAAACCCAGAAGACAGCTAAATGCAGCACTAACCTTTGATGATCTTCATCAGATGACACACCTAGGACATTATGTTATACAATACATGCATGTTTTGTTCAATCAAGTTCATATTTATATAAAAAAAACAGCTTTTTACATTAGCATGTGACGTTCAGAACTAGCATACCCCCCGCAAACCTCCGGTGAATTGACTAAATTACTCACGATAAACGTTCACAAAAAACACAACAATTATTTTAAGAATTATAGATACAGAACTCCTTTGTGCAATCGAGGTGTCCGATTTTAAAATAGCTTTTCGGTGAAAGCACATTTTGCAATATTCTGAGTACATAGCCCAGCCATCACGGCTAGCTATTTAGACACCCACCAAGTTTAGCCCTGACCAAACTCCGATTTACTATTACAAAAGTTTGATTACCTTTGGTGTTCTTCGTCAGAATGCACTCCCAGGACTGCTACTTCAATAACAAATGTTGGTTTGGTCCAAAATAATCCATCGTTATATCCAAATAGTGGCGTTTTGTTCGTGCGTTCAAGACACTATCCGAAGTGTAAATAAGGGTCACGAGCATGGCGCAATTCGTGACAAAAAAATGCTAAATATTCCATTACCGTACTTCGAAGCATGTCAACCGCTGTTTAAAATCAATTTTTATGCAATTTTTCTCGTAAAATAGCGATAATATTCCAACCGGGCAACGTTGTATTCATTCAAAAGTCTCGTAGACGCGCATCTCAGTGTCACTGTCCCCAGGCTAATAATTATGTATTTTGTGAACGTTAATCGTGAGTAATTTAGTAAATTCACCGGAAGGTTGCGGTGGGTATGCTAGTTCTGAACATCGCATGCTAATCTAAAAAGCTGGTTTTTGATATAAATATGAACTTGATTGAACAAAACATGCATGTATTGTATAACATAATGTCCTAGGAGTGTCATCTGATGAAGATCATCAAAGGTTAGTGCTGCATTTAGCTGTGGTTTTGGTTTTTGTGACATATATATGCTTGCTTTGAAAATGGCTGTGTGATTATTTTTGGCAGGGTACTCTCCTGACAATCTAATGTTTTGCTTTCGCTGTAAAGCCTTTTTGAAATCGGACAATGTGGTTAGATTAACGAGAGTCTTGTCTTTAAAATGGTGTAAAATAGTAATGTGTTTGAGAAATTGAAGTTATAGCATTTATGAGGTATTTGTATTTCGCGCCACGCGATTCCACTGGCTGTTCCACCTTGCCCAAGGAGGTTAACTAACCTCCAGATGAGCTTCAATGCCATACAACTCTCCTTCCGTGGCCTCCAACTGCTCTTAAATGCAAGTAAAACTAAATGCATGCTCTTCAACCGATCGCTTCCCGCACCTGCCCGCCCGTCCAGCATCACTACTCTAGACGGTTCTAACTTAGACTATGTGGACAACTACAAATACCTAGGTGTCTGGTTAGACTGTAAACTCTCCTTCCAGACTCACATTAAGCATCTTCAATCCAGAAGTAAATCTAGAATCGTCTCCCTATTTCGCAACAAAGCATCCTTCACTCATGCTGCCAAACATTCCCTCGTACAACTGACGATCCTGGCGATCCTTGACTTCGGCGATGTAATTTACAAAATAGCCTCCAACACTCTACTCAGCAAATTGGATGCAGTCTATCACAGTGCCATCCATTTTGTCACCAAAGCCCCATATACTACCCACCACTGCGACCTGTATTTTCTCGTTGGCTGGCCCTCGCTTCATATTCGTCGCCAAACCCACTGGCTCCAGGTCATCTATACGTCTTTGCTAGGTAAAGCCCCTCCTTATCTCAGCTCACTGGTCACCATAGCAGCACCCACCAGTAGTACGTGCTTCAGCAGGTATATTTCACTGGTCACCCCCAAAGCCAATTCCTCCTTTGGCTGCCTTTCCTTCCAGTTCTCTGCTGCCAATGACTGGAACGAATTGCTAAAATCGCTGAAGCTGGAGAACCATATCTCCCTCACTAACTTTAAGCACCAGCTGTCAGAGCAGTTCACAGATTACTCCACCTGTACATAGCCCATCTGTAAATAGCCCATCCATCCTCATCCCCATACTGTTATTTATTATTTATAAATTGTTTTGCTCCTTTGCACCCCAGTATCTCTACTTGCGCATTCATCTTTTGCACATCTATCACTCGTGTTTAATTGCTAAATTGTAATTATTTCGCCACTATGGTCTATTTATTGCCTACCTCTCTTATCTTACCTCATGTGCACACACTGTAAATATACTTTTTCTCTAGTGTATTATTGACTGTACATTTGTTTATGTGTAACTCTATGTTTGTGTCGCACTGCTTTGCTTTATCTTAGCCAGGTCGCAGTTGTAAATGAGAACTTGTTCTCAACTGGCCTATCTGGTTAAATAGAGGTTTTATATATATATATATATATATACACCTGCTCAAAAAAATAAAGGGAACACTTAAACAACACAATGTAACTCCACGTCAATCACACTTGTGTGAAATCAAACTGTCCACTTAGGAAGCAACACTGATTGACAATAAATTAAACATGCTGTTGTGCAAATGGAATAGACAACAGGTGGAAATTATAGGTGTATATATATATATATATATATATATATATATATATATATATATATATATATATATATATATATATATATATATATATATATATATATATATTTTGGTACTGTATATCAAACTTTGTCGCTTGTGGGCAACTTTTGTGACGTAGCCTAGTTGACATTTTGGTTGTCCTCATGAACTTTTTTGTAACAGCCATAGCCTACTTTTTTTTTTTCTTCATTGCATTCAACAATAGTAGGCCTAATACAAGAGACACTCCAACCCCACCTCTCCTCACTTAACCAACCCTACTAGTGGTCCCACATTATATACAAGAACACATAGGCCTATTTATAATCGTGATGTTATTTTGTAGTGGGGACAATGTTGGTAGTGTAGAGTGTCCGTCTTGAGTTTGGGGGTTCGATCCCCGGTTAAGTCATACCAGAGTCTCAAAATGGGACCCAATGGCTCTGCGCGGCACTCGACATTAAGGATATTGATTGCGGTAAAGGCCCTGCAATAGACTAGCATCTTGTCCATGGGGTGTACTTGTATATCAAGTTGCCTCACACTACAGAAACAGGGGTTTCTGGTTTGGACAAGACTACATACTTGCTATCATTGTGTACTAGTCCACCTGTTCTGTTAGCCTCTGAAAGGGTTAAAGACTGATGTACTTTCTCAGATACAATTATTATACAAGTCACTTATAAACTACTAACCTGAGAACGGTTGGCTTTTAATCACTGTCCACGCTCAATCTTGTTTTGGTCTGGGTGGAGGAGAGAGGAGAAAAAAGAGGTGGGGGGAAGGAAGAAAGGAGGAGGAGGAAGAGGTGTAGTAGAGGGGAAGAGATGAAAGGAGGAGAGATGGAGAGAGTTGGAGGGATAAGTTGGGACCATGGGAGTGGGGGGTTTGGTGGGCCGGGCCTTCAGTAAACTCCCTGGTGTGACAGGAGCAATGGGGCCTAAGCCAGTATTAATTAAAGACAGTGGTTGGGCTGGAGTCTAGGGCAAAAGGCAAGGCTAAAAAAACAACAGGTTTTTGTCATCATAGGAGCCTTTTCCTTATTCCAAAATCCTCATGTTTATTTAATGCCGAACTAAATGTAAAAAATCCAAATAGGTATATTGTAGGACAAAAAATGTATTTTTTTAATTGACATTTTTGACCTATTTTCACACAAAATGAAATTAGAAATGGTTGGAGATCTGTATATCAGCAATATACTGATTCCTAGTCAGCTCTCTGCTCAGGTCAAATGGGTTATGGACATGAAGTGAAGTGACTATGTTGTTATTGACATGATGTTGTCTGACCTGATGTTTATAGTGATGCCAGTAGAATAGTGATCCCCTCGTGGCTCCGAGAAAGAAAGGAGAGAGCTCTTCCGTCGGCCACTCAGTGCTTACCCAAACGTGCCAGAGTTCAGTGAGGCTATTTTAGCCACTACAAACGTGAAACATAGTATTTCTCCCTCCTCGGCATGCATGAACACACACACACACACACACACACACACACACACACACCACCTCCCTACCCCAGGAGGCCTTGTGTACAGTAGACATGGTTTCAAGGTTTTTACCACAGTTTTCTGAAAGGGGCTTTTGGAAAATAACTATTATATCCACCCCTGAATAGTGTACTTTCTGGGAATGGTTCACTTAATGATACTGCTATTCAATGGAACACAGATGGCTGTAATAACTGGCCTCGATGTCAGCTCCAGGATTCAATGAGTGACTTTCGTTTTGATATGAAGCCATAATTAATGTCACTTTGTGACTCTTTAGGCTATATCTACGACTACGATTGACAAGAGGAGTTGATGTTCGATTACAGCTACTGTATTTATTTTGTTTGACCGAATGCACTCAAACATTACATTAGAAGTTGTTTTAGGCTTCCACTAGGGGGCACAGTCAAACTTACGAAGAGGAGGGAAACCTACTGGGACAAGGAGAGAGAGAAAGAGACCAAGAACGCAATTTTAAAAATAATGTATTGAATGGAATTTGGTTCAAATGACTGTGTTCAGTCATGACACGGTAGTGTGGGCACTTAGAGAGAAAATCAGACAAATACTGCAGCGGTCTTGTTTTTCTGTTAAGATTCCCACCAAATCCACACTTCAGACATGACACAGTAAGTTTTTTGGGGTTGCCCTCTCCCCAAGCCACCCATGTGTCAGATCTGAGTTGAGCTGGGATGGACGGACGGGGGGCAGAATCCGAAGACCCCCTCGCCTAATCGACTAGTTTCCTATCACCTTCTGCACTGTACCGGTTCCAGCTAGATATCCCTGTTTTGTCTTCTTTCTCGCTTTCCCGCTCTCCCTCACGGTTTTATCTGTCAGCCTTAATACGAAAACCTACCTCCTATTGCTTCACTTCCCCAGTGTCCCCAGGCTTAGCCCTAGCCCTCTATCCAGGGTAGAGATTCAAGGCCATGCCCCAGTCATCCCTGCTCAATACAGGGTGCTGTGTGCCAGGATGGGGGGGCATTGATTTGGGTGGAGGGTGTTGGTTAGAGCAGGCAGCCCTCTCTCTTTTTTTTTCTCTGACCCTGACTGTGTTTTAAAGGCTATACCTTGAACCACTCCTTCGTTCTCTCTCTCCATATGCTTTCACCCTCATCCACCTCTCATCTCCTTCTTGACCGACACTCTGCTGTAGGATGTACCCATCCATGGTCTCCCAGCACCTCTCTCATCCCTCTGTACCTCTCTCTCTTAAACTCCTCATTGCTGTCTTCCCAGCCAAGGGCCCCAGCCACCTGCAGAGCTGCAAGGCCACCCATGTTTTCACCCATCAGCTGTAGCAGGATGGACTGAGGGATCCAGATGGGCATTCCCGGGAAAAGGTTTTTCAGAAAAAGCTATTTTGGTGGCATTTGGTACATTCTAATGCCTTGATAGAAATGACCTTACAGTTAAAATGTGGAAATGTATGAATTCAGTGTGTTAGTTGTTTTGATATCGTCTAGGCCTAAAAAACATTTTAACATTAATCCTGTCTTGAGGTTAAAGTCACATTTATAGTTGTATGTGGACACTTAGGGTAAGGAAACTGATGTGTAATTTGGGTGAACTATCCCTTAACAGTTTAGCCTGTCAATCAATCACTGTGGGTGGGATTGTCAGGGGAGTGGGCAGGATGTTTGCGAGTCAGAGTTGGTAGGGTTTCAGACCTGTCGATCAATCACTGTGGGTAGGACTTTTAGGAAAGGCAGTAGATTAGTAATGTAGTCAGAAAAAAAGAGTCTAGTCAACTCTTTCAATTTCATTTACTGTGGCAAAACTAAATCTAGAACGGAAAAAAAAATGTATGAAATGTATGCATTCTCTACTGTAAGTCGCGCTGGATAAAAGCGTCTGCTAAATGACTAAAATGTAAATGTAAATGTAGTTTGCTTATTCAAAGACTGTTGAAAATTGAGATTGCAACGTCAAAGGAGGTCATTTCTATCTTGTTTGAAGGCTTAGATTTTCTTTGAGGTAAACGACACTGAACAAAAATATAAACGCAACATGTAAAGTGTTGGTTTCATGAGCTGAATTAAAAGAGCATTTCACATTTTCCAAGATAATCCATCCACCTGATAGGTGTGGGGACAATAAAAGGCCACTCTAAAATGTGCAGTTTCATCAAACAATACAATGCCACAGATGTCTGTTTTGAGGGAATGTACAATTGGCATGCTGACTGCAGGAATGTCCACCAGAGCTGTTGCCAGAGAATTGAATGTTAATTTCTCTACCATAAGCCGCCTCCCAATGTCGTTTTAGAGAATTTGGCAGTACGTCCAAACAGCCTCACAACCGCAGACCATGTGTAACCACGCCAGCCCACGACCTCTACATCAGGCTTCTTCACCTGTGGGATTGGTCTGAGAGGAGCCACCCCGACACGCTGGAGAAGTGTACTCTTTACGGCTGATTCCTGGTTTCAACTGCACCGGGCAGGTGGCAGACTGGCGTCGTGTGGGCGAGCGGTTTGATGATGTCAACGTTGTGAACAGATTGCTCCATGGTGGCGGTGGGCAGGCATAAGCTACGTGCAATGAACACAATTGCATTTTATCGATAGCATTTTGAATGCACCGAGACACCCTGATGAGATCCTGAGACCCATTGTCGTGCCATTCATCCACCGCCATCACCTCATGTTTTAGCATGGTATTGCACGGCCCCATGTCGCAAGGATCTGTAAACAATTCCTGGAAGATGAAAATGTCCCAGTTCTTCCATGGACTTTTTAAGGTATCTGTGACTAACAGATGCATATCTGTATTCCCAGTCATGTGAAATTCATAGATTAATGAATATATTTCAATTGATTTCCGTATATGAACTGTAACTCAGTCAAATCTTTGAAATTGTTGCATCTTGCTTTTTAATTTGTTTCAGTGTAGTTTATTGTGGCAAAAAGCCACTCCGTGTTGGGTCGGTCATAAGAACAGCCCTTAGCCAGGGTATATTGGCAATATACCACACCTTCTTGGGCCTTAATGCTTAATTATACCATGTAAGTATCATGACATTAGCTTTCATAACCTTCAATCTGTTTTCTTTTATAATATGTTTGACTAAAATGAGGCCTATCTATTGTTCCTGCAGTGAGGATTCAACATCTTCATAAAATGTTTTCATAATTTATCTGCAGATAATCGCGGTAGTAGACGACCAGTATGCAAATTAGGTAGCAAAATGAATGGCTCTCTCACCGAAGCGATTTGGTTCCGTTCACCTAAAGCAGTGGTGTCAAACTCATTCCACAGAGGACAGTGCTTGAAAAAAATAAGTGTTCAAAAAGAGAAGTTCGTTCATAAAGTTGCTAGGCTATACTGATGAGTCACTAGCGGTCACTGACAAGTATCGACATGAGCTTCGAATCCTAGCAAAATACAAACAAGATCTTTGGTTTACTTGTCCCGATGTGTTACCATGGAAATATAACTACGTTGTATGATTTATGAATAGAAAAGTTACAGTATATAGGAGATGGCCTTTATTCATTCAGTGCGATACCTTTTCTAAACTATTCAACACTTGCTGTTGGGTCGTAAAATCAAAGCACAGTAGCCTAAATAGCCTATGCACCCTGACTCTGTGGCAGGTAGTAGACTTATGAAACACACAAAAGAAAATAATAATAAATGTTCCACACAACAATAACTAAGTGGATGTCAAATTATTGTTACCACTTACATTACATGGGATGTGTAAATTCACCCACATGGAACGATGTGAAGCATCATGCTCTCTCTCCTCCTTGAAAATTACATTTGACTGCAGCCAACCAGAGCTCACAAAAATAACACCGGTCCTAGTAGGCACAACCGACAGCAGACTGACAAACCAGCAGTGTCCCCATCGCTCGCTCTGTTATTGACAGGCACCTGTCCTATCAATAGATCACTAGAAGATGCCTATCGTGCATTGTAGGCTTTACAGACATTTCTGACTAGTGAATTTAAACTTTTAAATGAAAAGAAGCCTAGTTAATTAATGGTGAAAAAGTAGCCGGCTGACAATGAGTCGGTTATCGGCTATTTAACCGACGGCCGGCGCTTATGGAAAACACTGCTGTTTTCTCTGGCTAGCCGCCGGCATATTCTGAAAACATTGACATTCATTCATTTGTATGCTGTTTTATTTGTCCTGAACATTTTACTTCATAAGTTGACTAGCTTTGAGTAGGAGCATACATGCAAATTATTGCTGCAAGTAAATGGTATAATGCAAGTCCTCTCACCTGAAGATCTTGCGTGTTGATAATGTATTCATGACAGACTGGGTTACGTAAGTGCACTCCGAGTGAACTCTGGGGGTGGGTGTGTGTGAGAGAGAGAGAGCGAGCGAGATCCCACCTTGCCAGTCTTAATACATGCAGGTGAACACGGTGTCAGATGGCCTGCATTCTGCTGCCCTGGTGCCTCCCGGAGGATACCACTTTCTGTGTGTGTGTGTGTGTTAGATAAGACAGGGATGTGTCCACATGTTTTAGAGGGGACATGTTTGAGATTGTCTGGCTCTCAGCCAGTGGACTGGTGGAGTGGGTCCTGATCTGAAACACTGCTGCTAATTGTCCATGGATTCATGACCAACATGCATTGATATTTAAGCTTTGCAGTTTTGTGCATTTGTGTGGAGTGTATCAGAGTGTTTGTCTTTGTGTGTATTCGAGAATATTTCTGTACTTGTAGGCAAGTCGATGAGTCTCAGTTTGTGCTTGTATGAGTTGAGTTGAGCTGAGTGTGTGTGTGCGTGGATGTGTGTGACTGTGTTTGTGCATGCTGATATGTATTTGTAGCCCATGTGTCTCAGTGTGTGTGTGTGGGGGGGGGGCAGATTAGTGAGCTGATAGCAGAGTGTTGAGGGCCTAACTATCCCAGTTAGAGGTTGACCGATTAATCGGAATGGCCGATTAATTATGGCCGATTTCAAGTTTTCATAACAATCGGAAAACGGTATTTTTGGATGCCGATTTGGCCGCAAATTCTTTTTTTTTTGTTATTTTTATTAAAACATTTTAGACCTTTATTTAACTAGGCAAGTCAGTTAAGAACACTTTCTCATTTTCAATGACGGCCTAGGAACGGTGGGTTAACTGCCTTGTTCAGGGGCAGAACGACCGATTTTTACCTTGTCAGCTCAGGATTCAATCGCTCTAACCACCTGCTTTACATTGCACTCCACGAGGTTACGCCAATGCAGTAAGAAGCTAAGGTAAGTTGCTAGCTAGCATTAAACTTATCTTATAAAAAACAATCAGTCAATCATAATCACTAGTTAACTACACATGGTTGATGATATTACTAGTTTATCTCGCCTGTCCTGCGTTGCATATAATCGGTTAGGTACACGTTGCTCCAACCATAAACATCAATGCCTTTCTTAAAATCGTTGCGAACTGTGAAGACTATTTCTTCCTAACAAAGACAGCCGACTTCGCCAAACGGGGATGATTTAAAAAAAGCGCATTTGCGAAAAAAGCACAATCGTTGCACGACTGTACCTAACCATAAACATCAATGCCTTTCTTAAAATCAATACACAGAAGTATATATTTTTAAACCTGCATATTTAGCTAAATGAAATCCAGGTTAGCAGGCAATATTAACCAGGTGAAATTGTGTCATTTTGCATTCATTGCACGCAGTCAGGGTAAATGCAACACTTTGGGTAATTTGTCAGAATTTTACATAATTATGACATAACACTGAAGGTTGTGCAATGTAACAGGAATAACATTATGTTTTTGAGATGATAGTTTCCGGATTCGACCATATTAATGACCTAAGGCTCGTGTTTCTGTGTGTTATTATGTTATAATTAAGTCTGATTTGATAGAGCAGTCTGACTGAGCGGTGGTAGGCAGCAGCAGGCTCGTAAGCATTCATTCAAAATAGCACTTTTGTGCGTTTTGCCAGCAGCCCTTCGCAATGCATTGCTCTGTTTATGACTTCAAGCCTGTCAACTCCCAAGATTAGGCTGGTGTAACCGTTGTGAAATGGCTAGCTAGTTAGCCGGGTGCGCGATAATAGCATTTCAAACGTCACTCGCTCTGAGACTCGCTGCTTCGAGGGTGGCTGTTGTCGATGTGTTCCTGGTTCGAGCCCAGGTAGGAGCGAGGAGAGGGACGGAAGCTATACTGTTACACTGGCAATACTAAAGTGCCTATAAGAACATCCAATAGTCAAAGGTATATGAAATACAAATCGTATAGAGAGAAATATTCTTATAATTCCTATAATAACTACAACCTAAAACTTCTTACCTGGGAATATTGAAGACTCATGTTAAAAGAAACCACCAGCTTTCATATGTTCTCATGTTCTGAGCTGTCACGTCCTGACCAGTATTAGGGATTATTTGTAATTGTAGTTTGGTCAGGCCGTGGCAGAGGGTATTTGTTTTGTGGTTCGGGGTGGTTGGTTGTGTATTAGGGTGTTTGATTTGTGAGTTCAGGGTTTTGGTTATGTTCTAGGTTTGTATTTCTACGTTCTGTCTAGTTTAGTTTTCTATGTTTAGGTTTGGGTGTTGGACTCTCAATTGGAGGCAGGTGTTTCTAGTTGCCTCTGAGAGTCCTATATATAGGTATGTGTTTGGGTTTGTGAGTTGTGGGAGATTAATTGCTGTGTATAGCTTTGTGCCTTACAAGCCTGTTAGTCGTCGTCGTGTTTTTCCTGTGTACGTGTTTTGTTTTCGGTTTACCTTCTTTTCCATAATAAAAAGATGAGTACACATAACCCTGCTGCGTATTGGTCCACTTTCTCCGACGATGTTTTCTTTATATCTTCAGACGAAGAGTGTGACATGAGCAAGGAACTTAAACGTTAGCTTTTTTACTTGGCACATATTGCACTTTTACTTTCTTCTCCAACACTTTGTTTTTGCATTATTTCAATCAAATTGAACATGTTTCCTTATTTATTTGAGGCTAAATTGATTTTATTGATGTATTATATTAAGTTAAAATAAGTGTTCATTCAGTATTGTTGTAATTGTCATTATTACAAATAAATAAGTAAAAACAATCAGCCGATTTAATCGGTATCGGATTTTTTTTGGCCCTCCAATAATCGGTATTGGGATCGGCGTTGAAAAAGCATAATCGGTCGACCTCTAATCCCAGTGCATTCTGATCTCTGTCTCTCCATTGGCCAATAAGCTCCTTAAAAACAAGCACTAATCAATCTCTTTCTCCTTTTTTTTCTCCCTCTCATTCTCTCCTTCCTACTTCTTTCTCTCGCTCTCGCTATGTCGCTCTCTGTGTCTCGGTCTTTCACTCAGAGAGAGAGAGAACCCTACTCTTATTTTCTCATCCCCACAGTGTCAGATTGAGAATGGTGTACAGGAGTCCTAATGTTGATGGAATACACTGTCATCACAACAATGATCATCACACTGATTAGTGTCTGTTAGGGTGTTTTTAGGCCCGCTAAAAAGGACTATTATCCCAATAGGACTCCTATACAGGTCATAAGATAAATAAGAGATTAGCCTTACCTACAGTAAAATACAGGCAAAATATTTGACAGCACCCATTTTGAGTTGAACAAAACTTTCCGTACATACTAGGGTCAAATATTTGCCATGTATTTTACGAATGTCCCATCCCGAGATGAAATCACTTTTCTCCCGTGTAACCCGGTATTTCCCACCAAAACTGGAAGTGTCATTCAAAAACATTTATAAAGCATTTAAGTATGTCTGGATTTGATTAGAGCTTTGATCAGCGTGAACATTCTAACCTGATGCTACCTGACTCTGATGAGCCATATATTAAATACATTTTATGAGCCAAAAAGTCCAAAAAAGCCTAAATTATTGTGCCGTTATCCAATACATACAGTGCATTCGGAAAGTACTCCATTTTAGAATTAGGCTGTAAAGTAACAAAATGTCGAAAAAGTCAAGGGGTCTGAATACTTTCTCTAAAGGCACTGTATATGATATAGGCTACTGCGCATTACCCATGACAGAAAAGCATACAAGCCCATAGATGTAGCTAGCTGCATGCTCTTTTGGGTAAATAAATCAAAGTAGCTCCAGTAGGCTTATCTTGTTGAATGCGAACTATATTACTGTATTGTATTATATGGACTGGAATTACCATGACAAAGCAAGGAGAGAACATGCCATTCTGGTGCAGCACATGCGTCCTACAAAGTTACAAGTATAGGCTAGCGAATTAGATTTTAATTTTGAAAAATAATAGTGCCTATTTGTATAGGCTAATTAGTAGACTTGCGCATATATACCTTTCATAATATTTCCCCTAATGTTATTATCTTACCACCTCTTTCTCTCTCAATTGTTTCTTCATTCCGTCCTGGCTTTAAATAGTTCAATGAAACAAGTTTCTTTGTCCTTCATCATTCTAATGACATCCTTAAATAATGTTGGACTAGAATTAGACGCAGAAGGCTTTCACTTCTCTTCATGAAGATTGAATGGTTATGGGTCTGAATAAATAACGGCTATTCAAACTACCCGTGAGTTCTATTAGCTGCTGTATTTAACATTCAGCAAAAAAGAGCGTGTGTGCCTCTGCGAAAGGTAAATTGGTATAAGAAATGCAAAACATTTCCAGCAACCTATTCTAGTCTAGCTTTTCCTGTATGGGACTCCAAGAGCTAAGGAGCATTTTTTAAGAAGAGGCCAGGTGCTTGCGTATTGCCCAAGAGACAGAGGCTATAAGTTAGAAGCTTATTATGCATAACCCATAATTAATTAGCTAAATATAAGGCTGCATTAAATGTATTACCTGAAAGAGGTAGGCTAGGACATCAATATATTGGGCTATATATCAATCTAGAACAGGATGATCTATTTTGGATGCAATTTGAATGGTTGATAGTCTTTGTCTATGAGAGAATGCTCGCGTGTGTAATGATTTAAAGCGAAGATATTCAAGTGATAAGCTGTTTTTAAAACTCTGCAGCTGCAATTACAATTAAATAAGGTAAGGTAAAGCCAGATTGAGATGAGTAAATTAGACCTGCATTCTGTCTTTATATTACTGTAGCATAGGCCATGCTGCAGCAAATGTAGGTGTACCTGTCAAAATAAAAGCATTGACCATGATGAGATGATACTGTAGGTCTACATGCATTGTGAACTGTGCTCCATACTGAGATGGGCTGTCTGTCCCCACCCTGAGTGTTGATTCATCATGCAGAGGCTGTAGAGAAGCCACATTTAGACATTAGATATCATTTAACAGTTCTATTTCATGCCATGCTGTTCATATATATAATGAAAAAAAATTCTCGCAGTTATTTATCCTGGAAAAGGGAGTGGCTTTGGGCTGTAAATCCCGGTAAATCTTGGTAACCGGGTTCCCGCCATTCAACCTTAATACATATACTGTATTTTCCCATTGTAGAAGTGCTCAGAAAGGGACTTTTTGGACCTGAATGCCAAAACATTCACGATAAAGGTGCTCAAAGTTGACCTATTTTGCATACCCCACCATACCATCAGACATCAATGTCTTCACTGGAAAACAATAACGGTTGATTGATATGACTTGAAAAGCTGACAAACAAGGCTTGTCAAACTATTTTATCATTTCTTGAAATTAGTGTTTTAACCCTAGGTTACTTTTTGTCTATTTGTAGTAGGATAACATTAGTTTTGGAGTATCTGTCCAAAAATGAGATTTCATTCTAATGGTTAATGGCTTTATTTATAGTTTTGACTCAGTTTTTGAACTGATTTAAAGCTAGTCCTTTTTTTAAGATGTAACACGTCTAGTACAGTTACACTATGTGCTAAAAACACATTTTAATGACCTATTTAGGATTAGTCATTTTGAATTTCAGTCTTTACAGGCAGTATTTAGGATCACAAGACAGGAATTGAAAGACATATGGGGCAATTTCACGGTAACAACATGGCACTGAGACTCACTTTAAAAGTATGCCAAACCTTTGAAAATGGCATTATCAGTGTTATTTCGACCTCATAATGGGGAAATACAACCACTATTTATTTATTTATTTATTTATTTTTTAAATGGGAAAATCACCTTTCTGACTACACTGCCCCTTTTAACAATTTCCACTTATTCGAAGACCAGTGCGGACTTAGTTTGCTAACAGAATGACGGTAAAATCTCGCTCAGTTCTTTTTGTGACCATGTTTTCCAAAAACTCAAGATTCAAAATGTCTGCAGAAATAATGGGGTGTCAGCTATGATATCTCGAGTTTGAAAAAAATCTATTTTTGTATTGAACTGCAGTAAGTGAAGTGGATTAACACCCGGTAACAGAATGACATCATGGGTCCCTGATCTGTACTATACAGAAATGCATAAATATGAATGTCATTCTCTTCATGGTGATGTATCCTGAATAGGTTCACAAAGGTAGAAAAAGGTGATATCCTCCTTTGCATGTTTGGGTATTATTCTACAGTGGTTATTATTCTAATGAGCCTCGCCCCCAAACCAGACCAAAACTGTACCAATCATAGGCATTTATGTTTCACAACTTTGGACATCACAATACAGTAGAGTTTAGGACAGTACAGTAGAGTACAGACCTAATTCTACCCTCCTGCCACACACACCCCCTTTGCTCCCTTCAGCAGACTAAAATCTATGGGTCACAGGGCTTTCAGTCACGCGACTCCATGGCTGTGCAAGGCACTTCCAGACACTATTAGGGCTGTGGATTCTCTGTCCTCGTTAAAGACACAGCTGTTCAGAAAAGCTTTCAAGGACCTCTGCTAATTCTAATCTCATGTCCTCTGGATCTGATAGCTTTGTTTGTTGTCTGTGTCCAATGGTCTGTGTGTTGGATTGCATTTATTATTATTCATTAGATTTTTTTGTGCCGTGGGTGTGAGAAAAGCGCTTTACAAATTGAATGAGCTATTAATTATTATTATTACAATACAGTACATTATACTGTAGTCTAGTGTACTGTATTGCACTGACCTATTAACTACAATACAGTACTCTACTTTTCTGTACTGTGCTGTCCAAACTTTTGAAACTGACGTCTATCATTGGTTCAGATTTGGACTGACCAAATGTTTACATTTGTTTGTCTGGTGTTGGTCGGTGCTCAGTGGGTGAGAGGGCAGATTATAGTAAATGGAAAGAGAGGGGGTTCATGGGGGGTCAGTGTCAGTAAGAGCCAAGAGAGGTGACATTAACTGGAGAAAGAGAGAAGGGGTTGTCCAGACTGTTTTCACACACTTGCTTTGACCACCATATGACAGAAAGAGAAAGAAAACAGTTATGAGCTGAACATAAGTATGCCATTGGAAGGGAGGACAGTAGCAGGTGACCCAATTGTAGTTGTGACTACTATGAATTCCCAATGTAGCAAATTCAGTTGCAGTCATACTGTTAATTATTATTTTATTTGTATCAAAAAAACATTTTTTGGTGGGTCATTCTGTTACCGATTTGGTAACAGAATGACACATTCTAATCACTTCAAGGCCAGTGCAGTCAAAAACGTGATTTCCTGTGTTTTATATATATTTCCACACTGAGGTTGGAATAATACTGTGAAATTGGGAAAATTGTGTTTTTTTTATTTAGCAAATATACGAAGATGTCTTGATTGTGTATGTCTTCACACCCCAGAGTTAATACTTAGTGGAAGCAGCTTTGGCAGCAATTACAGCTGTAAATACATTTGAATAAGATTCTACCAACTCTGGAAAAACTCTTATGGCAACATACACTGAGTGTACAAAACATGCTCTTCTGTAAAATAGACTGACCAGGTGATAGCTATGATCACTTATTGATGTCACTTGTTAAATCCACTTCAATCAGTATAGATGAAGGATGTTTTGACAATTGAGACATGGATTGTGTGTAGTATGTGTGCCATTCAGAGGGTGGATGGGCAAGACAAAGGGTGTCTTTGTACGGGGTGTGGTAGTAGGTGCAAGGCACACCGGTTTGTGACAGGAACTGCAACACTGCTGGGTTTTTCATGCTCAACAGGTTCCTCTGTGAATCAAGAATGGTCCACCACATCCAGCCAACTTGACACAACTGTGGGAAGCATGGAAGTCAACATGGGCCAGCATCCCTGTGGAATGCTTTCGACACCTTGTAGAGAGCCAGACGAACTGAAGCTGTTCTGAAGGCAAGGGGGGGTGGAACTCAGTATTGCAAAGCTGTTATTAATGTTTTGTGCACTGTATATCCATTGTTTTTTTCAAAATTGCTCAAGCTCAGTAAATTTGTTTGGGAATCATTGATGGACAACAATATTCAAACCTGTATCTGATTTTCAAGCAGATTTAGGACAGACTGGACCCCTCAGGAACACTAAACACCTTTTGGAAAGACATTCTGGTGTGTGTTTGCCATTAAAATGGTCCCTCTGAAAAATAAAACTCTCTACCAATGTTAGGTATTCAGAACACTGAGGCTGGTTTTCCTCTAACTTTTGAATTGGGTTTTGCTCCTTTCATAATTAATTTGATCCTGACAAACTCCCCAGTCCCTGCCGGTGACAAGCATGCCCATAACATGATGCTGCCACCACAATGTTTGAAAATGCAGAGTGTTTCTATCTGTGTTTGTATTGATTTGACCAAAACCTGACGTTTTTAGTTTAAGCCAAACATGTAATTTCTTTGCCATGTTTTGCAGTATTAAGTGCCTTGGCTTGGCTTCTTGCAATGGATTAGTTCACTGAGATAGGCGCAAATAAGACAGGTGTCTCGTGTGCCATGAAAAATAATAAACAAGTGTGTGTGTGTGTGTATACAGTTGAAGTCGGAAGTTTATATACACTTAGGTTGGAGTGATTAAAACTCGTTTTTCAACCACTCCACAAATTTCTTGTTAACAAACTGTAGTTTTGGCAAGTCTGTTAGGACATCTACTTTGTGTATGACACAAGTCATTTTTCCAACAATTGTTTACAGAAAGATTATTTCACTTATGATTCACTGTATCACAATTCCAGTGGGCCAGTGGGTCAGAAGTTTGCATACTTAGTGTTGACTGTGCCTTTAAACAGCTTGGAAAATTCCAGAAAATGATGTCATGGCTTTAGAAGCTTCTGATAGGCTAATTGACA